>NC_140924.1:15887063-15896627 GCF_045865225.1 Trachurus japonicus
AGTCTAGTACGAAGAGGGGGGTATCATGCACCCCCCGGAAATATACTTCTAACCAGTGTTTCTAGATTGGAAAAAATGTGTAGAAAATGATGAGCTATGTTAAAAAGTTGTCAGAATGTCCCGTGTATCATTTTTATGCAAATTAGTGCCGCCATTATTGAAAAAACCTAATTTCACTATATCTCAGCCAATATTGCAGATATCTGAACAAATAAGGTGTCTAGACCCATGTTTTGGGGGTCAGAGATCACAATACAACTATTCATAAAGTGATCACATGTTGGTGGCATGCTTGTAAGCAAACCTAACCCTTTTACCAATTACAAGACGCCAATATTGGAGATACCAAATAAGGTGTCTAGACAGAGGTTGTTGTGTGTTTAACCAAGGTTTATTTGGATCAAACATCATAATAGAACTCTTGTTGATGTGACCACTCTTCTCTTTCCCATGCCAGATAAACAGTCAAGTAAATGGTTCTCCACTATGCATCACTCATCATCGTTTTCACTGAAATCTTCAAAGTTAAACTCATCCTCTCCTTCCTCTTTCTCCTCCTCTTCCTGTTCATGCTCTCCAGTGGGGATCAACCAGTGAAGTTGGTAGGATAGGACCACAGGACCACACCGGTTTCAACACTCCTTCATCAGTCTTCATCCATCCCTGCCCCTCATCATAGGGTTTTGGTTTTTCCAGAATAGGTTCATCAGCTCACCTGTACAAGGCGACGCGGTAGTTCACACGTCAGGCCATGTGGCTTCAGAGCAGAGTGGCATGGAGGAAGGCGAACCAGGTCAACCTTAGACTTGCAAGTGAGTTTCCTGTCCTCCCCCACCATGTTGCAGAGCAACTTGGCACAGACAACATCCACTGAAGACTCACGACTCTGTCCAGACATCAGACAGGTGAATTGCTCCAACTGCCTCAGCATCTCAGGCTTGACACTCAAGCAGTCACTGAGTTGACTGAATACGTGAAACCTGTGATTCTTCTTCAAGGGCCCCACCTTCCTTCTCCCTTTGATGGCACTGGTACAGTCTTCTCCACTGAACACATAGAACCCAAGAAGAGTGGTGCGGTGGTCTTCTCCCAGGGATTCTGCAATACTACTACTGCCTGGCTTCTGGTGCACCTGTCCCCACTGATGTTGAGATGGACGTGTTACAGTACGAGCAGAAGCTGTGGGCAAGGCTGCTAAAGCTGACTTCATCAGACCCCTACAGTGTGAAGATCCAGGAAGCTTCTCAACATCTCTGAGCTTGCAGAATCCCTGGGAGAAGACTACCGCACCACTCTTCTTGGGTTCTATGTGTTCATATCAGTGGAGAAGACTGTACCAGTGCCATGTATATATTTTTGGCTTTTTCATGCTTTTATTTGACAGTACAGTTGAGAGAGACAGGAAATAGGGAGGCAGAGAGAGGGGGAATGACATGCAGGAAAGGGCCGTCAGATGTGGGATTCAAACCAGGGCCGCCTGCACGAGGACTATAGCCTCAATATATGGGGCGCCTGCTTAACCCACTGCGCCACTCGACGCCCCGGAAGGTGGGGCCCTTGAAGAAGAATCACAGGTTTCACGTATTCAGACAACTCAGTGACTGCTAGAGTGTCAAGCCTGAGGTGCTGAGGCAGTTGGAGCAATTCACCTGTCTGACGTCTGGACAGAGTTGTGAGTCTTCAGTGGATGTTGTCTGTGCCAAGTTGCTCTGCAACATGGTGGGGAAGGACAGGAAACTCACTTGCAAGTCTAAGGTTGACCTGGTTCGCCTTCCTCCATGCCACTCTGCTCTGAAGCCACATGGCCTGACGTGTGAACTACCGCGTCGCCTTGTACAGGTGAGCTGATGAACCTATTCTGGAAAAACCAAAACCCTATGATGAGGGGCAGGGATGGATGAAGACTGATGAAGGAGTGTTGAAACCGGTGTGGTCCTGTGGTCCTATCCTACCAACTTCACTGGTTGATCCCCATGACACTGGAGCGCATGAACAGGAAGAGGAGGAGAAAGAGGAAGGAGAGGATGAGTTTAACTTTGAAGATTTCAGTGAAAACGATGATGAGTGATGCATAGTGGAGAACCATTTACTTGACTGTTTATCTGGCATGGGAAAGAGAAGAGTGGTCACATCAACAAGAGTTCTATTATGATGTTTGATCCAAATAAACCTTGGTTAAACACACAACAACCTCTGTCTAGACACCTTATTTGGTATCTCCAATATTGACGTCTTGTAATTGGTAAAAGGGTTAGGTTTGCTTACTAGCATGCCACCAACATGTGATCACTTTATGAATAATTTTATTGTGATCTCTGACCCTCAAAACATGGGTCTAGACACCTTATTTGTTCAGATATCTGCAATATTGGCTGAGATATAGTGAAATTAGGTTTTTTCGATAATGGCGGCACTAATTTGCATAAAAATGATACACGGGACATTCTGACAACTTTTTAACATACCTCATCATTTTCTACACATTTTTTCCAATCTAGAAACACTGGTTAGAAGTATATTTCCGGGGGGTGCATGATACCCCCCTCTTCGTACTAGACTAGTATGAGAAGGAGCACACAAACATACAAACAAACATGCTTCTTGACATGCATCGCACACACACACAACCCGACATCCCATTTCTTTATGCATTTGTGACAGACATTGCAACAAAACATAAACAGACTTTTTGCTGCCCATGCCCACCCATAGCACACACAAACAAACACACACACAAACACACACAAGCGGAGTGAATAGGGTGTGTGTGCAGCGACAGGGTGAGTTGCACAAAAAGCCGATGAGAGCTGACAAGTCGCCCCACAGGCTCTCAACAAGCCAACAGACCCAACTCTGCAGTCTGCACTGCGAGCGTGCACGTGCGTATATTATGCACCATATATACAAAATGTGTGCGTACGATCTTGTTTGTGTGGAGATGCGCGTCAGAGCGGGAGAAAAAAAAAACAGAAAAAGGAGGAGGACGAGGAGAGAAAGTGAGACGACTGACAGCTTCAGGGCAAAAATCAAAATGAGACAGAGCAGTGGACTGGAGAAACTTCTCCTGGCAACTTTTAAGAAAACTGCATGAAGAGCTTTATTAAGAAGCAATTTAAAGTTTCAGTCACTATTTGATTGTTTTTCTAGTTGATAGTTTTTCAGCTTTCAGTCATTTTCTCTCTATATTGTCGTTTTTATTGGCGGCGGCTTCACGCATATTAAAGTTAATCCATCTCATCTCGTCCACGAGCCTCAGCGTTCACCGTTTGTTTCACTTTAGAGCCCTGAAACAAACACAGGAATAAGAAAAAAAATTAAAAATGAAAGCTGGTGTGAAATAGAGGAGGAGACCTTCAATTTTTCCAGCTGCCGTGACACCGGTTGTCACACAGAAAGCTATTTCTGCTCTCTCTGCGTCCTTTTACGTATTCATAGTTACAGACTTCCTTGTTCGTTGTGTCACGGTGACGTCTGTCTGTGATCGTGAAAAGTCAAACCTCCTAAAATAAAAACAAGGTTATGTTCACCTCTGTTGAAAAGGTGTTCACATCATTCACAGAGTAAATCCGTCCGTGTGTGTGTGTGTGTGTCTGTGCCCACCGAGCCGAGACGTATCACTCCATAAATATAAATCCAGTAACAGACATAATTCAAGAGATGCTTGCGCAGCATCCCGTGTATAGAGCAGATAATCACAGCAGGAGGCTGCGGTGCTGCAGCAGGTCTGCTGTGTCCTCACTCATGAAGTGTCAAATAAAAAAATAAAAAATATATACTGTATATATTTTTCCCCCTGACTGAAAATTGGAGGAGTGTAATTCAGTTTGTCTTTGTTTCAGTTTCACTTTGTCCATATAATGAAAAATTAAAACATAAAACGTCTTTAATAATGCACAAACTCGTCTCGGGAAATCGTCTGTGTTCATGTTTTTGGTAAAGTTTCATGAAGTACACGAGCTTCAGTCTTTACAAATGTATCAGTTTATTCCAGTGAATGTGCATCATGTAAGACACAACCCCCCCCCCCCCCCATAGTGAAAGCTTTACTGGCTCTCTGTGTGTGCGCCATGAATTAATAATACTCAACAACAGCCAGGAGTTAAAGTAACACAGGTTAAAGGGATAGTTCAACATTTTGGCAAATTGGCCCATTGCCATAATCGCTATAGTCATAGCAGTAGGTTCGTTACCTTTAATTGTAGGTGTAAGCTATTTTCAGTTCGGCGGAGCGCAGCAGCTGGCTGCTCAGAGCTACGCTATGGAGGCTAACGGAATTTCTTGGTTTCCCTCATTAAACTCATCAAATTCAACATCCCAAAACTCCACAGCGCTTTTGTAGACAAGTTGTGACCTGCACAACCACCACGCTATGAGATAATGACGGAACGATACGAAACGGAGCCGTTTTCGAGGTAAATACAGGGTAAATACGGAGACTGCTTGCTGAAAAACTGTCCCTGAACGCAACGCGCATCAGCGGTTTTGTATGTATTTACCTCGAAAACGGCTCCGTTTCGTATCGTTCCGTCATTATCTTATAGCGTGGTGGTTGTGCAGCTCACAACTTGTCTACAAAAGCGCTGTGGAGTTTTGGGATTTTGTATTTGATGAGTTTAATGAGGGAAACCAAGAAATTCCGTTAGCCTCCATAGCGTAGCTCTGAGCAGCCAGCTGCTGCGCTCCGCCGTACTGAAAATAGCTTACACCAGAGACGTTTGCTTACACCGACAATTAAAGGTAATGAACCTACTGCTATGACTATAGCAATTATGGCAATGGGCCAATTTGCCAAAATGTTGAACTATCCCTTTAACTACTTGCACTCAGGTGTCTGCCCCGGTGTAGGAGACGAGTTTCCTCTATTCCTCCTCTATTACTGTACATGGACAAAATGAAACTACGATTTCTGCTGCAGGCGGCCTGGAGCGTGTGTCTAAACAGCTGGGATTGAATAGTCCACCAAAGGTTTTGCCTGATTTGAAGAATTAAGAACTTGTTGTTAATTATTTACTGCAACAAGCGGTGCTGTAACTTTACATATTATACATCAAAACACATGAAGACATTCTCTTCCTTTAAATTAAAACCAGTCTTACCTCCCTCTGATGTATTTACTTCCCTCCAGCTTTGGGAAAGCTTTGAAAAATGAAATAAAGACATAAAAATGTAATCTATTTTTGGCATTTTCTGCATTTGAATCCCCCGGTAAACTGTTTTCAGTTCTAATTATTTTTTTTATATGTCATTTGTGGCAGAAATTGTGACTGGATTTAAAATGTTTCAATAATGAAAAGTTTGTGGGGTTTTTTTGCTGTTGTTTTTTTTCAATCGATTATTTATATATAAAGAGAATAGATTCAGAACAGGATGAGAGAGGGAAGCAGTGATGATCACAACTGTAACGTCACAGTCTGCAGCTGGTGCCATTCACTGCCTGCAGGAGGAGGAGGAGGAGGAGGAGGAAGAGGAGGAGGAGGAGGAGGCTGGAGCTTCGTCTGTGTCTCAGATCAGCGGTGAACTTAGATAACTTAGATAATTAGTGAGCCGAGTTTTGGTCTCAGCTGTTTCATGTTCATGCTGCGGTTTTGTAAAACACAGCCAGGAGCTTGTTGTCCTGTCACCTGGTTCACTGTGTCCACACACACACCGTAGCCTGATGATGGCTGTGTGTGTGTGTGTGTGTGTGTGTGTTTGCTGCAGATGGGAGGAGGAGGGAAACCATGTGTCCATGAAGAGATGATGCAATAGAAAATCAATATCTGGCCCTCTCTCAGTGTTGATATTGGTGTGGTGCCTCCACATTAAAGGCTGCACTGGCCTCATGTAAGGTCTCAAGTCAAAGGTACGGTGGCCCTGAGAGCTCAACTCAAACTCAAAGATGCTTTAGGTTACATGATGTGATGATGTTTTCTGAATTTGCAGCACGTTTGTCTTACAATGCATTGATCTCTCTGGGCCACCGTACAAAAGAGTCAAAATCAAGTCAAGTCTTGAGGCAACTAGTGTTAAAGTCTTTAGTCTTTTGTGATCGACTTGAATTAATGGCTCGAATCAAACTCAAGTAGACGGTGCGTCATTCAGTATGTTGAGGTAAAAACCTCATTCACAATGTAGCAAAAGTGTCCTGGACACAAGAAACAACAATGTCGAGCTCATACATGAAAGTATCAGGTAACACGGAAAAAATCCATATGCTATAGTAATACTTCTTATTACAGACCAGCTAAAACAAAGACATTTGGAAGTAAAGTGGGATGAAATGTAAGATTTAAAGTGGCCGAATGATAAAAGTTTTACAGTATCCAGCGACTTGTTCCATGTTGCAGGTGTACAATAAGATAAAGTTGATCTTCTACAGTAAGTTCACTATAAACTATAGCGCTGTCAAAGTTAATGTTAATGTGATTAATCTGGAAACATTAAAGCTTTTTTAAAAATGAACACACGGTTTATCATGTCACATGACCTGGGTAGAGAGCCTGTCTGTGTATACAGATTATGGTCTGTGTCCATAAACTTCTCCATTCACCACAAAACCTGTGATGTGAGTTGTTTATGAAGGTTGAGGTTCTCTGCAGTCCGACACATAGGCATATGTTTAATACACTAATGAAAATATAGTGCTGATGAGAAAAGATAAACAATTCTAATGTGTTATTATTTTTCATCATGATGTAAAATTACATCCTTAAATTATAATTGATTAACTGCAGGAACATAAATTGCATAAGAAAGAATAGAAGGACATATGATATTAGTGTGTATGATATTAAGCATGTTAATCGTGATTAATCACAGAGTACATTGCGATTAATCGAGTTAATGTTTTTAATCGTTTGACAGCCCTGCTATAAACACACTAATCACACTAAGCACTAATAACTGCCTCTGTCTTCACTTCCACACAGGTGATGATTGAACTGTCAGCACCATCAAACACACACCTGCACTGTATCAACACACACAGTCTCTGTCAGGTTACCTGTCTCACTCTCTCTCTCCATCTCTCTCTCCTAATTCCGTCCATGGGCATGTTGTCCATTATTTATGAGGACGTCTTCCATTTCCCCCCTTCTGTTTCTGTTTCACTCTCTCACTCTCACATAGTCACATCTGTCTCCCTCCATCTGCCTCTGTCTGTGGCTCAGGGCTAACACACAAACACACACAAACACACAAACACACACACCTAGTTATTTATATACATTTTTATCTCCATTAAGACAGAGAGCTTTAATGCGCCTCAGTACCAGTCTGACCTGAACCTCAGCTGATCCGATCAGGAGACTCCTCTGCTGCTATTTCCAGCAGCAGTTTGAATCAAACATCTGTGACAAAAAGACAGAACGTGATGTGAACTTTCATTAAATATCAGGCGGCGGAGCAGAGAATCAAAAGTGCACTCAAGTAAGAAAAAAAAAAAAAATCACCCAGATGGTGATGAAGGTAATAATAACTTTACATTGCAACTGTGCAGGATGTTCAAGAAGAGTTTGATAAAAACGCACTCTCCCTCCTTCAATAATTCAGAAGTTGAGCGGCCGTTACGTAATACACAGAACCGTTTTCAGAGAAGACAAAGAAAGTTAAACTTTAATGATTCACGTGGATTTTCACTATAGAATAAAAACCTTTTCAATATTTTGTATTTTTCAATTGTAGACAACATTTGTAGAGGGTATACAAGTGCTAAGTTGTTTATTATCACAACTTTAAGATCCTTTCATTTCTGTCTATTTCCTCAAAGTCCGATCCTCTCTCTCCTTTTAGCTCGATGTTCGTCATCACTTCTGAGGGAGAAATCTGGCTTTTTAGCTGCAAGATGTTCCACTTTGCTCTGGGCAGGTATGACATCATCACTTTATCAACCATGTAACTGAAAATGAAGCTGATTGGAGCAGAGACACTGAGGTAAAAAGCTGTCAATGTGCTAAAAGACACTAAAATTATCCCTGAAGTCTCTGTCACCTTACATGCATTTATTATTTGGATATAAATATGAATTAGCTCCTTAATCCTGATAATTATTTTGTTTTATAAAGTGTCATGCAAAAGTCTGGGCACCCCTAGTCAAAATTTCTCTTAAAACGTGAACAGTTAGGCAAGTTGAGGATTAAATTATCTCCAAAAAGCACAAAGTTACACATGAAACACTCTTTTGCAATATTTTAAGCAATATCAGTGTATTATTTTTGTTTTCTACCATTTTAGAGTGAAAAGGGGAAACAAAGCAGCAGCCTGCAAAAGAATGGGAAACCCAGGAGACTTGAGCTCTCAGATAACTTTGACCAAGGTATCAGACAAGATATTTAAAGCAGAAGTAAGTGATATATTTGTGTTAATATAAGTCTTAAATAGTTATATCTTCCGACAGCAATCACTTACATAGAGTGTTTGGACCGAAACACGGGTCTGTCAGTCACTCTGCTCTGAGCCGAGGAGAAAACATTTATCGTATCCTACAGTTTTTATCCAATGAGGAGAGAGAACGGCATGCAGGGCTGTGTGTGCAGCCAAGGAACGCCGTGAATGTGGCGACGTAGCGACGAGGACTGTTATGGTGCGTTCAAGGAAACTCGTAGACTCGTGTTTTTCCGTCCTGTGAAGTTGTATCAGTTTGATCTGGTACGAGTTCACCGGTCGGAAGTTACGAGTGGCCGTTATAGTGACTTTCACAGGTAAAACAGGTCGGAAAAACACGAGTGGGTTGCCTGGAACGCTACAAAGTCGTAAGTTGTGACTTGAAGCTGTAATTTACGATTTCAAAAGCCTGCATCGAACGCAGCATTAGCGAAAACGACCGGATCGCTTACTTCTGCTTTAATATTACACACTGTGATAGTTTGCAAAGGACTGAATAGTTAGTACTAGGTATCTTCCACTTGCTGAACTGTTCACATTAACAGATGACTTTCGCATGACGTCACTGTAAATGCTGAAAATGAAAAGATCCTTAATGTTGAAAACTAAATATAAAAATGAATGTAATTACTAATATTCCAGATGGTCCACACTATAATAATGTTCCCAGGTTTTTTAGTAAAAGCAGGTATCAAACATAGACTGTAAAAAGAATGGACGTAGCGTCCGTGACGTCACCCATTGGTTTGGGGGAGTCTGTTTTGTGCCGCTACTACGGGGGTTTGAGCCGCGCCATGTTGGATTCTACTTGCCATATTTGGAGAGGTGCGGCCATTAGCCGGCCGAGGGCCCGCCCACTGGCCTCGTAGCAGCGGTCGCCGGACCTGTCACTCAACGGTTCTGCGCCCTAATTGGCCAGAACTTTAAACCTAATAACAGTAAAACGGTAGAGTTTAAAAAAAATTCACCCCCCTCAGAGTGTGTGCGGGGGTAGAAACTATCGGTTGAGACCAAAAAAATGAAATGTACCAGGCTGTAAATATGTTTTTTAAAGCTGTAAAATCGTCTATTTTAACATGGGGCTCAATTGGAGTTGCTCCCTTCTGGAGCCAGCCCCCAGCGACAGCCGAGGGGATTGCAGTTTTTTGAACGCGGAAGTGCGCTTCACTTCTCAGACCGACAACTGCCCCCTTGGTATCAAAG
>NC_140924.1:15896727-16025314 GCF_045865225.1 Trachurus japonicus
TTCATACAAAGCACCCCCTCTTAACTGAATGAACGTGTGTCATCATGCTAAAATAATCACACGTCGTTGTTTTTCATACATCTGTGATTTTCTCCATCACTGGCTCCAGGTTCAATCACAACTGTAATCGTCCTCCAGCAGAGTGGAAGAACACGGGCTCCATAACTGGTTTACTGACACTGACAATCACTCCGATAATGTCGCTCGGTGACATATCACACGGCGCGTCCGAGTCCCGGCGCCCTGACTAATGAAGGTAATTGTGTTCTCATTCATATTCTGAAAACGATGGCGTTGGCTCCTCGATGGCTCCGTGTGTCTCATGGCGGGGTGTAATCATGAGGGTAAATGACACGAGATGAGACGACCACACAGCCACGCAGGATTGTGACTCACTCAGATTCAGATTAGGCGTCTGCGAGGTCCGATCTTGATGGATGATTGTCTCGTTTCTTCATTATTCAAGACCGGCCGCGGCCAGCCGGTTGGAGGGTTTTGATTGGAGCGCTGCACCGATCAGAGAAGGTGCACAGATCAGTGATTTCCAATCCTACTGTAGCATTAAGCTACAGGGCTCTGCTCAGCTGCCAGAATCACACAGAAGACTCCTTTTTTGGAGGAGCAAAAAAGTAAAATGAAACATGCTGGTGCAGTAAATCCTCCACTAAGGCCAAACCTCAGTAGACTCCCCGAGAGATGAAGGCGAGGTGCGGAATAAGATGCATGAGGCGGCGTGAGAGTTGTACGAGGTGAAAAAGACGTGTGCGTGTATCAAAAAACAACGGGAAGTTATTGTGCTTTCGGCTCAGAAAGCGAAGGGAAGCTGCTTTAAAAACCCTCAGCGGCCTCGTTGAATTTGTATCATCTGTCATTCTTAGTTTCCTCTTCCTTTACTTAAATATCTCCATAAAACATTGATATAACTTGTTGCTAAGAATCATCCATTTTAAAGGTTTCATGAACAGCTAGGCTACTGACAGATGATTCAGATATTTTTAATCGTGCTACTTCGTCATACTTTTTATGATGCTGATTTTCCCAAATTTAAACAAAAACTCACATTTTTATTCTTTTAAAGGGGAATTATGCAAGTCCAGACGCTTTTGCGCTGTTTTGCTAACCCTCCTCCAGGCCATGTGCATTATGTTTTCAGCTAAGCCGGCGAGAAAGTAATCTGTGTTACTATGTGTATATTTGTGTAGTTTTATCTGTCATAAACAAGAGATTACAGGTTACAGGGCGACAGGTGGAAGTTGCATTTAACCATCACATCACACCAGAGTTTTAGGACCTCTTTTTTTTTTTTTATCTCATAGCGTGGTGAATGTGCAGGTCACAACTTGTCAACCAGAGCGTTTAGGAGTTGTTGGATTGTGTATTTGATGAGTTTGATGAGGGAAACCAAGAAATCCCATTAGCCTCCGTAGCGTAGCTTTGAGCAGCTGACGGCTCTGCTCCGCCGTTCTAAAAATAGCTTGCACCGACAAATAAAGGTAACGAACCTTCTTCTATGACTATAGGGATTATGGCAATGGGCCAATGGGCCAATTTGCCAAAATGTTGAAATATCCCCATTCATCTTTTGAATTTAATGAAGGTATTGCATAGTTCCTCTTTCAACACCACTGCTCGACAGGAGCTGTTCTGGTCTGACTGGGATGTAATTGAAGACTGATTAACTCCCCGGAGTGCTCATTGATTACAATCAGCGATCCACTGTGAAGGTCCTTGAATCATGCAGCCGCTCTTCAAGCTTTGGGAAACGTCTAGAAAACAAAATACTCTTTGCTTTAAGGTTTGGAAGTTGTTTGTTTTGCTGGAGGTCACCGGTTCGCCCTTGGGTCCAGTGTTGGGCTGAACGTGTTCTGGGTTGTATCTCAAATGGTTTCGCTTTTTTAAGTATGTATGAATCATATTCAAGGTGCCGTGGTGACCGGCCTTTACTCTCATAAAGGTTATAAAAGGTCTTGCAGCAGTGAGTTTGTGCAGTGAAGCGTTGCGGTCATGCACTGCTGGGGGGTAAACCTGTTGTGCTCCCTCGAGCGCTCTATCAGCCTCAGGCCGTGGGTGCTCAAACATCTCCCCAACCTGTATGAAATGAGATACTACGACAACGTCTGACCTCAGGTTCACTCTGCTCTCCACGGCTCAGGAGCCTCATTCAGTGCACGTGTGTTGCTGCCAAAAAAAAGAAAAGAAAAATTCATCATCTGCCTCGTACGTGATCACCCTACTTGTGAAGGCCCAGTAGCTTTTAGCTTTCAGGCTGCATTCAAATTACATTATATCTCCCTTAATAGGAACAGCGCACTTAAATCCTCTCGGGGGTTGAGTGGTGCCTGACAGACAAAATTCAGGGCGCGTGTGGTTCTGCTTTAATGCTACAGGTCCAGGGTCAGCTATCTGCACCATCCCCATGATGGTGGTGGTGGTGAGTGGAGTTTCATTTGTGGATTTCCAGGTAGGAAAATGATTATTTCCCCCAAATATCTGATATTTCATACAGCCATTTTTTTAATATCTATCTCCAGTGTTTTCTCAGCAGTCTTGTGTAGTATTGACTATTTATCTACTTGCTAGGGGTGTGAGAAAAAATCGATTCACATAAATATCGCGGTATCTTTTTTGATGATTTTTAAATCAATTTTTTTTTTCAGAAATCGATTTTTAAATTTTTTTTTAAATATTGTGCAATGTGCATTTGTTAGTCTTTTTTACATACAGAGATTACAGGTTTTGAAAAGGATTTAAGTTCACTTTATAATGGAGTATGTTAATTTATAGGCTCCTACAGTATTTGTGTGCAGATAAATGTTAAAAATGCAGACTAAAAATCGAGGGAATCGGCTATATCGTAGAATCGCAATTTGAGTCCAATCGCCATCCAAAAAATCGTAGAAGAATCGAATCGTCCCAGCCCTACTTGCTCAGTTGTGCTCACTTAATTTTCTGACGTTGATTCATCTTCAGATTTACAAGTGGAATTTTATTTTCTCCTCCAAAGTTCATGAACAATCAATAAAACACTTCTCACTGGGACTACTCTCTCCTTTGTGAATTAGTTAAAGCGATCTTGATCCTTGTTGTCTTCTGTTTTGTTTGTTTGCAAGACACTTGCTGAATCAGCACCGCTCCATCTCCGACCCCCTCGATGTTTAATCCATCAGTCAAGCTCGTTCAGTTCAGGTATCGGAAACCAAGTGACCATTAACGCCTTGAGGACAAAGACTGGAGGAGAGAAAGCCTCTCAGGACGCAGCGGAGATTTACTGCAGTGTGCAGAGATTTTCTTCCTCATTAAATTGATCCATTGTTGACTGAGAAGGTGTGTGTGTGTTTGCTGTGTGGGCTGCAGGTGAGTTATTGTGCCACTCAGCCCAGGTGGATATTTCATTCCTCATACTGCAAGAGCGTAATTAAAATCTGCTGCTGCCATGAGGGCAAAACTCGTTATTGTATTAAAAAGAGGAGGATGAAACAAACAATTAGCCAAACAATTCATTTGTGAGTCGATGGAGAAGCTCTTTAATGCCTTTTAAAGATTTAGGCTGGTGTCCTTGGAAGAAACATTTAAAAGGTTTATTGACCCGGGGCTCAAACTTGAACAGAGGGAGGAGAAAGAATGAAAAAGAGAGAGCGAGATGGAGAGAGATAAGAGGAGGGAAATAAAGGGAGCAGACAGGACAGTGAGGACGGATGGCTGTGGAGTAGAGACAGAAATGTGTTTTGTTTTTCAGGCGGTCTGTGCTGCTCAGGAATGTACATCCATTTCTACTTAATGCGATGCCTCTAAAACGGCCTGAAGGAGCTTTCCCACTTAACATTTATTTGAACTCAAGGAAGAAGTGAGTAGGTTTTAATGGTCAAAGGTGAAGTTACCTTGGTCTCATGCATTTTTGATCAGGTACCTTTCACATTGAAACCAATATGATAGGTATGCAACGGTACTTATTTTCAGTACTTTTTTTGTGTGTATGTGTGGTAATTAAAGTTATTTTGTTCATAAAAAATTCTAAATTTTGAGAATATATTGTTACGGTTCAGTGAAAACAAGAAAAGCTGGCATAATGAAGGGTCTTAACTGCAATATAGCAGGATCTTTGTTTAAAACGGGCAGGAGAAGGGGGCAGGAGTTCTCAATGGGCCTGAAAGGTCTTGCGTTAAAGGTAGTTCAACATTTTGGCAAATTGGCCCATTGCCATAATCCCTATAGTTTTAGAGAGTTGCAGTAGGTTCGTTACCTTTAATTGTCGGTGCAAGCTATTTTTAGAACGGCGGAGCAGAGCCGCGAGCTGCCGCCGTTCTAAAAATAGCTTGCACCGACAATTAAGTAACAAACCTAAAGGGAAAACTAAAGGGATTATGGCAATAGGTTGGTCGGGATGTCCCTGCATGTTGAGAACTGTAACAGACAGCTCTGTTGTCAATGTGTTTGTGAGAGGCAGTGGGGCAATAGGGGCAATCTCACAGATACAAGGGTGTGTTCAGGTACCGGATTATGGTGCTGTTTGAATTTGTGTGAGTTGGAGTTGTTCCAATGCCGATAGCAGTATCAGAAATGCCTCCGATACTGCCAGAAATGCCGGCATTGGTATTGGCAAGTACTGGAGTCTAGGCACCGATCTGATACCAAGTGTATTAGAAACAGGATTCTGTTTACCAGTTCACTCAACGAATCACGGTCGGTAGGCTACCAATAAAAGTACAGATTTGGAAACTCATCCCAAAGCATTACTGTAGATTTAAGTAATGTTTTATGATGATACTTCACACAAATAGTTAATAATTGATGACGTACTGTAACCTGCAACTGAAACAAAAAAGAAAAAAATATCTTCTCTGCTCTGTAGCTGATCTGCTGCCAGTTCCAGCTTCTTATTTAACAGACAGATGAGAGTGGAATTGATCTTCTCATTCATCTCAGCAGGGAGGCGAAAAAACAAAACAAACTAAAAAAAATACACATTTCTAAAAATGTTCAACTATTCCTCCAAACAAACCCCCCCAAATGAAATTGCATTCATGGACAAATTCTATTAAGAAGTTCAATGAGTGTTGATTTTACTTCGCTACATTTCAGTTTCAGTTTAAGACAGTCGTACTCAAAAGATTAGTAGAGTGCATCTTTTAAATGTTACATTACAAATACTAAAAGTTCAGAAATGTGTGATGCTGAGTTCAAACAGGTGGCTACATAAAATACACTGTAATACAATGTAAGACTCCTGTTGCACATTAGTGCGTTCATAAATATAAAGTGCTGCATCACTCCGGCTTCAAAAGGACAATTAAAACCAACAAAACGCTAATTGCGTTTGAGGCAGAGGGCTTTTAGAAAGGCCATAAAAATAACAATAAAACAACTGTTGCATTGAAGACAGGATTACAATGACAACAGTGAGTGAGCTGCTACGACCTGGGTCGACTACGCAGCTTGTTGTCTGACCACCTGAGGCCAAGTGCCGTCTGTGAAGTGCCAGATATCGGGTTTCTGATGCTTTCCAAGCACTGCCAAGATGAAAGCTGTGCAGTTTTTTTTTTTGCAGACAGACTTATGAAGCTGTGGCCTATGGTTTTTGATCCTGATTTCAGTTATTATCCATAGCCTGCGGCGCATCTCTGTGCTTGCAAAAAACACACTTCTGGTGCCTCCCGGGGGAAGATGCTGCTTCGACTGTTGAGCCTTGTTCTGGTGGACAACAACGACAACACCAATCCAAAATACAAAAAAAAAGAAAAAAAAAAGTGTGTTGTCTCTTAACAAGTGCAGAAATGCAGAGGGAGGGAAGGAAATAAAGATGGATTAATGGGAAAGAGCAGGAGTTGAGGTGAGGTGAACAACAGAGCCGACAAACAAACACCTGCAGGGCCATCGACCACCTTGACATGTGTGTGTGTCTGTATGTGTGTGTGTGTGTGTGTGTGTGTGTGTAGAAGTGGGTGGGTTGTGTGCACGGTTGCAGCCACTCCTCAGTGTTGTTAGGGCACGCTGTGTGTGTCTGTCTGTGTGTGTGTGTGTGTGTGCAGATAGTAGCCCAGAGCTTGATAAGCAGCCAGCAAGAGAGAGTGCTGCAGAGCAATTATTCAGAATGACTCAAAGGCGAGACAGGGGGATGGAGAGAGAGGGAGGGACGGGGGGAGGAGGAGTGAAGGTGAGGGAAGAGGAGGAGGAGGGAAAATGTAGAGTGGAGAGTGGAAGAGACGAGTTAAAACGGGATGAATTGCAGAGAAAAGGGGAAGGAGAGAGGAGTATGTCCGACAGAGAGAGGAGAGATTAGAAACACCCGTTGGCTAACGTGATGAACTCGTTTCCTAGATCTCCCCCTGCCTGGATCTCACCTCTTCTTTAACCCCCCACCACCCCATCCCATCCCTCCGTCTTCTGTCCTCTGCTAATATCCTCCACTCCCCTTCTCCTCCCACCCTCTCCGTCATCCTTGCCCTCCCTCCTTCCCCTCTCCCCTCCCCTGTCAATCCCGATGATGGGAGGGAGGGGGGAATCAGACCGTGAAGAAGGCAGGCGGTCGTCGCTCTGCTGAGAAGAGCCCAGATCAAAACTTCACCGGGAAGCTCACTGACACTTTTCTTCTCAGATTGGAAGTGTCAGGAGGCGACGTGAGCGAACAGTGATGGTATTTCATTACAGTCGTGATGCTTTCTGTCTCTTTCTGCTCTTTGAATAGAGACTTTAAAGAAAGAAGAGCTGCAACGGCCTCGACTGCAAACGTTTTAACTGCATCGTTGTTTGCAGAGAAATCTAATAAAACTATTTTATCCCACACACAGTCAAAGAAAGTTATGTAAATCAGTGGTGTTGACACATTTTAATCATTTAATCAGCTGAGTCATGATCTAAAGTGGTGCTCCAGTAAATGAGCAGTGCACCTCCACAAACAACCGACGACTCGTCATCGAAGAAGTTGAGACATCCTGACTTTGAGGGGATCAGTAAATGCATTGTTTGTTTGCTGTAAATCAGTGGATAATTGGTAAATTTTGGTAGATAATTGTTAGATCTTCATCTGTCCAAATATAAAGACGACAACATACTCACATACCCAATGCCTTCTAAACATCACAATGTCAATTTGACAACGTCAAGATTCAAAGATTTTTATTGGACCTACAGAAGAAATGAAAAGTTGTTTCTCTCTCAAAAATTATAGAAATCAACTGTTGTAGAAAATAACATAATCCTAGAGACTAAAGAAAAAGTTTGGAAATGTTATTTCAGTCATTCATTTCTCCCCACCAGTTGGTGTTGTATTAGAAAACCAGAATTTTGAGAATATCACAGGGATTTTGACACATTTTTTTGGGGGGTGTAACCCACACGTTGAGCCCTGTTGCTCATTCTACGAATGAACGATCCTTACAAGTTGTAAGGCCGCCTTTACCACTGCGCCACGCACCGCCCCACTAGTTAGTATTATTAAAAGGGGAGAAATGATATAAAATCACCTACGTATTTGTGTTAAGTGTTATAGATGCGTACGTGCATGTGGGTCGGAGGGGTGGGGGATAGGTGTATTGTTGTGTAGCGATCTGTGATATCTGTCTTAATGTGTCTTAATGTAACTTTTTATATACCTTTGTTTTATGTTTTACTGCCATGCTCCATCAGGCAGGGGGACTGCCAACGGAAATTAGCCTTCTGGCTATAATTGGGTGCATTTACATTTTATTCTTTTAAAATGTTCATTGATGTACACTGTCCCTCTTAAACAAATAAAGGAAATTAAATTAAATTAAATTAAATGTACATCAGTGGCCGTAGTGCAAAGTGTAGTGCATACGTAACATTATAGTCTAGGGGGCAGAGGTCAGCCAAACAGCTGTCAGTGTTTATATATCAATTCAATTAGAATTTTTCCAAATAAAAACTCAAAATGAATCAACAAGTGAACGATCTACAGAGATAAACTTAACAATTATGGCCAAAACACTTTCTTGGAACCACTAACATTGCCTTTGGGTCTTAATGAGGAAAATTCTCGAAGTTGAAACGTATGAAATATTAACTCCAGTCTCCTTGGAAGTATTAAAACAAGAGGACCCTCTTCTGTTAGATGAAAAAACATCTTTAGATTAAATGGTAAATTGAATGACTGAAGACAAAACAAAACACTTGTGTGAATCTCCCTCTGCAGCTCTGCATCACTAATTCTTCAATCAGCTAAACTGAATTGTCCACATTCTGCTGAGTATTCACACCTGGGATGTTTTTGCACAACCGAAGATTTCAGCTGCCGACCAAACACCTTCCAGAGCCTCGTTCAACAGTCCTTTGTGCATATCTAAAAAATCTGATGAAGCCGTTTTCCTGGCGCTCCAAGTTTACTTTGTACGATCTGTCAAGAAATTTCAAAAATCGTGATCAAACATGTTTTTTTTTATATTCCTCCAAAGAGTTGCACATGAGAAAGAAATCCTGACGTCTCCGTCTGTCAGCGCCTTTGTGGAGACGCTAACTGGTGCATCTCTGAGGTGCTGCGAGGTTATTCAAACGGGGGGGGGGAGAGGACGCCGTAACGGGTTTGAAAGGGATTTTCAAAGGTTCAGGTCCTGTCGAGATCAAACGTCAATAGCTGAAAGGACAAAGAGGAAACTCTCCTGTTAATTTATGCGCCGGTGATACTTTGAGATGATTTCAATTTTAAAAAAAGAAGAGCCACCAAAGCACTTTTTATTTATTTATTTTTTATGAATACTCAACCCGGGGGAAATAAATCTGAAACCTACTACAAAGACTTTGTCGCTTAAAGCTCTTTTGTTTTTCTGAGACCATTCAGAAGTTACTGCAGCTCCTCTTCCCCTTGGTTTGTTTAGGAGCATCCTGTCTCTGCCTTACAGCTTGTTCCCGGCAACATGCTCATTCCTATCTGTTGCCAGCACTGTCTCTCTGTCTCCCTCCATCCACTTCTGTTTTTACTTCATTTGCTCTCGATGCGGTTGGCAGCATCTTTTCATTCAGTGCATATTCCTGTTTCCTTACGCCCAATTCTCTCGCCCTCTCTCCTCCTTTCACATGAATTCCCCGTCCTTGTTTCACCTCGTTTTTTCCCCCTCCTTCTTTCTTTGTCTTTTCCCCCCCTCGCTCCCTCTCTCGCTTTCTCTCTCTCTCTTTAAGTCTCTTTCTGTGTCCCTGGGTCCAAATCTCTTAGATAATCTGAGTGTTATTTTCAGCCAGAACTTGAAAGCTGTCGAGCCCTTCCCCCGTGAAACCAGGGAGCCTTCAACTCCAAAAGAAATACAGTTACAAACCTGCACACACACACACACACACACACACACACACCATCTCAAACACAACACATTATCTTTGCATAGGCGATTCTATATAAACACTGAACCCTCCCTGTGTTGCATATAAAACACCCGCTCCCCCTTTTCTCTGCCTTGACATATTTAATAAAGCTGACATGCCATTTAAATGTAATCATTATCTGGTGCTGCTGAGTCCAACCAATCTACATCTGCTGTTATATTACAATATTAAATATGACATCATCACAGCCAATGGATTGTCTGATAACCTCCACCTAAATCATATTATGTTATAATAATAATAAGTGATTTTCAGAGTAATCTGTTTCAATATAATTTGCATTCCCGAGGACATTTTGACCCTTGCACATTGGTTACTATGACGATGCATTGAACGTCATGGAAAAATTATACTTTGATTTTTGTAAAGGTGCAGTAATCTTCTTAAAACAGCAGAAACAACTACAATCTGTCATTTTTAGCCAACAGGAGCGAATAATGTCAAATTTGGATGATTTTGTAGATTATTAGGTTTTTATATTATTAATGCAAGACTGAAACAAAATAAAATAGTTGTTTTGGTCGTAGAAACATTTTATTTATTTAGTATTTTGGGGGGCTTTAATTAATAGGACAGCTTTAAGATGTGTTCACACCGGGCCTTTTATTTTTTCCGCTGTCGCTCGGAGCCCCAGCGATTTTTCGCCCGTTTGCATTGACTTAATATGTAAATTTGTAGGCAGAGAAAGAAATAAAAGGTCCAGTGTGAACGCACTTTTAGAGAGATAGGAAATGGGGAGACAGAGAGAATTGGAATGACATGCAGCAAAGGGCCACTGGTGGAATCGATCTCGGGGCCACTGTGCATATGGGGCTAAATGACGTCCACATTTTTAAAACTGGGTTTATTGAGTTGTCATTACTAAGCCTGTTACACCTCTGGTCACACCCACTGGTGACATCACGCCACATAGACCACGCCCATTTATTATTTTCTACCTCACTGCTTCCCTCTGGAGGTAAAAGAAAAAACAGAAACAAGACTTTCAGCTGCTGATGAAGTTATGGTTTCAGCTCAATCAAAAGTCCAGGACCTTGTCAGAAGAGATATTGATTCACAAAGTGTTGGATCAATATGTATTTTCAGTTGCTCTTTTATTTTTCAGAATTGCTCTCAAGTGAAGCCTCAGTTCTTCTGCTTTCTTTGTTCTTTAGGCGCTGTGTGTCGTATGTGTGTTGGTTCAAACACCACAACACGCGTGGATTTGCAATTACAAAGTTTGCAAAAAAAAAAAAAAAAGTATTCAATCATAAATAAATAGTCAAATCGAGCAACAGTGCCAGACTGTGGTGGTGCTGCGTGGTTATCATCAGTCAGAACGCACTCTCCCTGCTCTTGGCTTTAGTAATTGGTCCCACTTGTGCGAGTTCATAATGAGAACTTGTTATTTCACCCGAGCGCTCTCAGCGTGGTTTTTTTTTTAATCTCACTCGAGTGTATCTGTTACTGCCTCAAATATTCGAAACCGAAAGAAAACACAACATCTTGCGTGGGGTTCTCTACATCTTTCAAACGGTGACTGATGCATGATGAGAGGATCCCCGCCGCGCTCGTTTTCGCCTTCAAAGACGCGCGTCATTAGAAAGCAGAACGGCGGCGGCGGACGGTGTCATCGCTTAATCACCAGCACCTTGAAAAAAAACCTGTGGGGGGAAAAAAGAAGTTCTTTTCATTCATATTTCATCGGTGCCTGGAGATTTGCTAGCTCCGGTCAGCAGAACTTAATGAGACATCAGGATGGAGAGGGAATGTGGAATAAACCTGCGACGGGCCGAAAAGACTTTGATCACTTTTCTAAATCACCAGGAGGAGAGGGAAAATGTGGCTGAGAGACTGGAAGTTATCCTCACATATAAATATATATAAATATATACTCTGTACTAATCAGTACAGAAACTTCTGATCATATAATTTAATAATATGATACAAGGCCAGTTCATTAACATCCCTGGATTTGGACTTGAGTCTTACAACTCTCCCTGACTGTGTCCCATTGTGTTCAAACCTCCGGGGGAAACAGAATCAAAACTTCATTTTCTGCTTCATCTGTGATTCAGATGTGTGTTGCATCATCAAAGACGTCTTTTTCTTCTTTACTAATTCTACTTCTTTTTCTTCTTTCCAACAACTGAGCAGCTTCACTCTTCTTCACTTGATTCTTTTTTTTTTCAATCCGATTTAACGGGTTCCTTTTCATGCTCGCCCTTTTTAAATAGCGGTTATGACTGACCCTCATCTAGGTGACCAATGTCAAGATGGACGCCACATGGGTGACACCCAAGGGGGCAGTTGTCGGTCTGAGAAGTGAAGCTCACTTCCGCGTTCAAAAAATTGCAGTCCCCTCAGCTTCCTCTGGGGGCTGGTGACAGAAAGCAGCATGTCTCCATAGAGCCCCATGTTAAAATCGCCGATTTTACATCCTCAAGAAAACATGATCAAAGCCTGGTGTCGGCACGTTTTTTGGTGTCAACTGATAGTTTCTCCCCCCGCACACACTCTGAGGGGGGTGAATTTTTTTTTTAACTCTACCGTTTTACTATTATTAGGTTTAAAATTCTCGCCAATTAGGGCGCGGAAACGTTGAGTGACAGGTCCGGAGCGGTCCGGAGACCGCTGCTTCGAGGCCAGTGGGCGGGTTCTCGGCCGGTAAATCCAACATGGCGCTGTTCAGCCCGCCATGTTGGATTGAGTCACAAAAACGACTCCCCAAAACCTCAAACTTTGAAATTACTTTGAACTTCGCTTTTCAAGCTCGACTATCTCCTGACCCCAGTTTGAGCTTTTGCTTGAAGGAGCGTGGTTGTTCATTTTTACAGTGACTGGGCAACACATCAGCAAAATCATCATCAGCGGCAGCGGTGTATTTATTTGAATGGGGACTGTCGAGAGAGATTACTCGTAAGGAAACTAGGGCAGTTGCTTCCGGTCAAGGATTGTGTCTGGCAGGCTGACCCTGGTGGCGGTTTCTCTCTGAAGCCTCTTGTTTGACATGCATTGCACACACACACATAGCTCCCCTTGCACCCACTGTACTTGTCTGTTTTCCACCCACTCACTCACTCACTCTGCCTGTGGATTAGTTGTTACTTCATCGCATGTACGAGGAATCGAGGATCCAGAGAGAGACAGGCGTGATTGAGGAGACACCGGGGCAGAGGAGGGAAACATGACTCCAGTTTGTTTTTTTTGTTTTTTTTTCCCCAATGTCACACCAGGTTATTGTTTAATCCACTCAACATGAAGATAAGGTAGCAAACACACACACACACACACAATCCAAGAGAGCATAAGATTAGATTTAACAGCATATTCCTGGAAATCCTGTTTTCTCTTCACTTCAGTGTTAAAGATTAGACACAACTGCACACATATAATCATGTTTTTTGTTTTTTTTTCTATCCGATCTTATCTCAATGCATGGCAAACACCAATTACATTTGGTCACTGTCTCCTAAACCGTGTCCTTGAGAGGACTCGGTGTCTAGCAATGTGATTTCATTTCCCTGGTGTAGGTTACCGGGGGGAGACTCCTGCAGAGATCCCGCTGTACCTTTCACCACTCGGATGATTGAGGTTCCCGGTCCCAGGAGAGTTCCCTCAGGAGCCGCTGGTTTCAATCAAAATGACCCAAATTTGGACCAGCATCAAATTTCTCCTGACAGTAAAGTGGGTATAGAAGTCATGGGTGACATTTTTTCCTGAAGATGATTCATACAACAGGTTTATGCTCTGTGAGTAATTCTCCTCTGAGGTCTCTGCCCACCATCACCTCTCTAACGTACAGGAAACGACGACTACGTAGATAGAAAACACACGCTTCACAGATTTTTCCTTTGAGAACAAAGCTTAGTGTTCATTTGTCGACAAAGAGAAGAAAAAAAAAAGATATTCAATAACACAAATTGCACTGGAACCATAACTGAGACAATAAAATGAGGAGCTACAACGACAAAATATCTCTAAAATGCCTTCAAGGGAGTGAGCAGTAATGTGGATCAAAATAGAAATGAGCAACACCGAGGAAAATACATATTGGATACCAAGAGTATAACTCCTCCACTTTTCAGAGATTTATTTTAAGTTTACGGGTGAAACACTACATTATCCACACAATCAAGAACTTGTGTCACACTACTAAAACTTTATGCTGTTGTATTTCTGACTGTAAAGTGTAGAGAAGTCCAACATTTATGTTAACGGCAAATTCTTTCACTCTTAAAGGCATATTTCAACGTAAGTTTAACCCATGGTCTCTAACGCACGGTGGAACACCCTCTTGAGAGATCAAGTTTAGCCTTTAGCCAGATAGCAAAACACTGCTGTCTTTGTAGCCACAAGCTAAACGCGATCAAAAAAGCCACTCGAGCAACAAATATTGTTCAGAACAGCGCCATACTTCGTCAACAGTAGATAGGGTCCCAGCACATAATACGGGGCGCATGACGTCTGTCCGACTACCCATTTCTCCGACCACCCATTTCTCCGACTCCGACCATACATTTCTTTATTTTTGCGTCATAAGTCCGACCTCCCACTTCTCCGACTTAAGTAGCCCTAACCCTTAACCTTACCCTAAACCTAACCTCAACACTGTAGAATGGGTAGTCGGAGAAATGAGCCGTCGGACTTGTGGGCAGTCGGACTGACGTATGCTACCCCATAATACGAGGCATCAAACACCCACTAGCTTTTCCTGGTTTCAACTGAAAAGAGACAAAACAGAACTCACCCACTCTCTTCCAGCTTCCTAATGCAGAAGCCCTAACAAGTCGATTACCGAATGCAGTAGAAAAGTCAGGAGTCCAGTGACGTTTGGTTTCAAAAATGCAGCTGTGATTTGAGCAACTCAACTCTGTTCATCTCCCTGTCAACATCCGCTAGTTATTGTTATAAACACATAGGGAAGACAGATAGGAACACTGATTCATTCGGTAATCGACTTGTCAGGGCTTTCCCACAACTGGCAAGCAGCTGGAGGAGAGTGGGTGAGTTCTGTTTTCATCTTTTGTAAATACAAACCAGGCAAAGCTAACAGTAGCAGGTGTTTGGCTGTCTTTACACTGCACGGTTCAAGTGGCCCAATTCCGATTTTTTCCTCTCAAATGGCTCAGATCGGATCTGTAACATGAATGTGTAAACGGGACAAATGCGCATTGAATCGGATGTTGTCAGATCAGATTCAGGCCCCCGTTATATGTGGAAATAAATCAGATACAAATCGGATCTCTGCCAATGCGTCTGCAGTCTAAACAGACAGATCGGATCTCTCCTGGCAACGCGTGTCATACGTCATCAATGATAATATTAATTCACATGCTCACGCGTCTCAATGAACCTCTGTAGCCTGTGACTGACACGTGGGTCTGACCTGGACTACCGTGGCCAGCTGTGGTCAGCTGTGGTCAGCTGTGGTCAGCTGTAATCACTGTCACAGGCGTTACAGTGTTTAATTTTTGTGGGGTCCGCGCGTCTGTTTTTTTTCCCCCCTCACTAGTTCTTGTTTTCATATAGCCACTACAGTAACATTCATTTCTATGCGGATCGATACGAGGGCAAGCGAGGGAGCGCGAGATAAACACCAGATTTCAGGTTTTCCTACCGGCAAAAACTGAACCGAACCGATAAGAAATCAAGAGAGGAAAAACAAACATTGTATACAGATGTGTCCAAGAAGCTCTCCCGTCCCCACTACGTGAGCGACGGAGGATCGAACGGTGACACAACGTCACCGTCGCTGTCTCATCTCACAGCAGCTCCGCTCCACGCAGCCACTTCACTAACGTTATTTTGTAACGTTCACTTTGTAAGTGACGTGTTGGATATAAACTCTGAACACCAGACTCACCTTTGTTTAAAAATATTATTATTAATTAAATCACTAGTTTATTTCCAGTGGGTTGTTTCATGCAAGCACAGCAGGTGTAAATGCAGATTATCAGATATGGGTCACTTCTGATAGAACATGTAAATAGAGGGTCAAAAAAATAGGATATAGGCAACAAATCGGAATTGGGCATCAAGGCCTGCAGTGTAAAGACAGCCTTAGATGCCTCATATTATGTGCTGAGAACCTTTTTGTACTGTTGACGAAGTATGGTGCTATTCTGAGCATTATTTGTGACTCTGAGTGGCTTTTTTGATCGCAGTTAGCTCGTGGCTACAAAGACAGCAGTATTTTGCTATCTGGCTGTCTGAAGTCGCTACAACTAGAGAAGTTTGCTGTCGGCAAACTTGATCTCTTGAGGAAGTTTTCTACTCAGTTTAATGGGTTAAACTTACACCAGAATATCCCTTTGAATGGATCCATGAGGAAACATGGAGGGTTGTGTCAGCCACGTCAGAAATGTTGACATGATCATTATTCGTCCCCACAGTCATTACTCCTTAATGAAAAGTGTGTGATCTTGGCAAATTACGGGGAATGTTTGTTATTTGGGCCCTGTGCTTGTTTTCTTCTGGCTCGGTATGTGCCCGGTCTACGGCCCAAGTCTGGCCCATATATAGGCTACAGCAGGGTTGTCCGTTGTTGCTTCCACATTAATCAGTCAATACTGGAGGATAACAGCTGAAATCTACCCAGATATGGAAGTGGGACTTGTGGGCAACAGGGGTGTACACAGCCAGGGGCCAGAGTTTTTATTCTACTATCTGGGAATTAGGTTATGGAAAGTGCTCTTTGTTACAATATAGTCAACCGTGGATCAACGTATAAGATACAACTTGTACATGAATATTAAATGAACCAGTTTCCTGATCTTTCCCTGAAGCCAAAGCTTTTATCTCCTAAACGTACTCCTTCCTTTCACTTAAAAAAAAGAAGTAAATATAGTTGCTTTAAAATCTAATGAAGAAAACATAGTGTTTTGAAATCTAAATGTAAAACCATTTGCTCTTAGTGGTTAGAAAAGAGCTTTATCTAAGAGGTAGCTTTATAGTCTGCTGTGTTTATTCTTAAAATGCAGCCACAATGTTTTCAACCCTTATTATTAATATTAATAGTTCATTATTTTTATATTCTTTGTTGCTCACAGGCTAAAATTTGCTTTGAATCGACTGCTGCTGAATACTTTTTAAGTTTGGGTGGCCAGCCATTCTTCAATCCTGTGCTTTTCAGCGCATTATAAAGCTGGAAGGGAGAATATTGAATGAAATAATTACACCGGTCATAGATTAGACCACCAATTGTTAATGATTCCCAGGAGGAGACCGGGCGTAATCATCACAGGACTGGAGCAGGAGCCGGTAACACTGTCGGCCTGCATTGCCTCAAAAGAGGTAATTTGTCATTGTCCTCAGACGTGGAGGGGACCATTATTAGTACCGGGACAGGAGCTTTGTTTTATTTATTTATTTTTTTGCACTCATTTGTTGTGGAAACCCAGACTCCAATTGAAACTCGGTGTCACATTTGATAATGGCAGAGGACTCACCTTGTGTCTGGAGGACATGTCAACACATCCGCTGCTAAAAACAACAACGTTTGTTTTGCTTTGAATTGTTCTTTGTTTTTGGCTTCTTCACATTTTATTTATTTCTTTTTGTTTATTTTCTTACTTTTTAATATTTGTTGGGTTAGGGTTGTCATCTGTAGGTCGCCTCCTCCACCTGAGGAAGTGCAGTGCTGGGCGTCACGCCAGAGAAAATAGCAAAGCCAGGAAGTATCGTATGGGGGCAAGTGGTTGTTGAGTCATTTGTTATTGATCATTTAGCCTATTGGTCCCAGGGGACAGATTTGAATCATTTTGGGCTGTGGGAATTCATGAGTGCTCCCCAAGGTCACACACTCCACATTTACTGTGTGAGTAAAGACAGCAGCTTTCATGGTGAGTGATGCAGAGACTCGAGGGCAGGGAACTGCTGCTTATTGACCACTGTGTTTTTATTACGGGGCTGCTTCAAAGGATTAGATTCCTGAACTGTCAGGTCAGGTCTTTGAAATTAAAATGTGCAGCAAATGAAATGTAAGATATTTATAAGCTCATGAATTATGGAGTTTGCACTGGGCCGTAACGTGAAGTGTCAGCAGGTTGTCTCTCCGGCTTCACTCTCTCATTCTTTCACTCTTTGTCTCTTTAGGTCTTTTCGTTCTGCTGCTCGCCTCAGCTTCCCATCTCCTCTTTCAGTCTTTGCTGGCCTTGGTTCAGTTTGTTTTCTGCTTTTTGTGTGTATGTACTGTATCTCCCACACAAAGCAAAAATGAAAATGCTTGCAGAAAATCATTGGAGTCACAGCATGTACTTTTTGTGTGTCTGTGTGTGTGTGTGTGTGTATGTGTTCCCACCGAGGCCAAGTATTCATGTGGAATGATGTTTTGACGTATCATTAGGCCCTGCTGGACTAACCTGTCAGGAATCATGTCCTTTGACCTGTCTCACTGGAAAAAAAGGACATGTGCTGTGTCTCAAATCACATATTTTCATACTAACACTCTTTATTTTGAGTGTACGAGTGCATTCACACTGACAAGTGTGCAACATGCAGTGCACTTAGAGTGAGTGTGAAAGTGGACAACACTGTGATTCACCTGGTAGAGCTTTAGAGGGCCTGTCTTTCACAGACCCTATCAAAATAAAATGACCTTAAAGGGGAACTATGCAAGTCCCAACGCTTTTCCGCTGTCTTGGTCGCTTTTTTTCTCTCTACAGCTCCCCCTACAGTTTGGGAGTGCTTTTTTCACTGTTGTAAAAACTCACCGCTAACCCTCCTCCCTCCCCAATGGACATGCATGGAGTTTCAACGTAATCGGCAAGAAGGCAATCCATGGAGTGATGTCTACCGAGGTGGGTAATGTTAGCAAGAGATTACGGCTTACCGGGTGTTTTTGTGCCGTAGTGCCGTAAAGCAGTCCTTGATCTTGCGAGGTAGGTTTTCGGCCAAGAAATGCTCGGTGGAAAGCAGAAAGAGCCTCCAATCCCCTTGTTAAGTCATTTTCAACAGTCACAATTACTCGGATGCTGTTTTATTAAGGTTAAAATCTTGCATAGTTCCTCTTTAAAAAGTGTCTACTTTGAGAGTTACTACCAATGTGTTTTCAAACTTGTGAAAACGTCACAAAGAGCAAAAGCAAAAAGTCTTTGAGCAAAAATTCTCCTGATTTATTTTTTCCAAGCAACAATCAATTTCATTATTTCCAGGAAGTAGAGCAGGGTGATAAATTGATTTTATCTATCCGGATTTATGTTTCATGATGATATAGCCTAATTGTGTTATATAATTGCGTTATGGACCACCTCTCCAAGTTTCTGTGGTTCGCACTCATTTCAAGTGTTCTCCTCGGACAGATGAGTAACATCAACATTGCGTCATGCAGTAATAAAACCGAGGAGCTCTGGGTTTCCGGGCGTCCAGTCTTGAGAAAAACCACTGTCCACTGCAACATTTTCCAAAATTCTGCCGAGATTAAAAGCAGCTCCTCAAACAGAGGCAACAGCCAGTTGCAAAAAGCATTGGCAGCACTGAAACTATACTGCTAGTGAAAGCTGAGTTTTACATCACCACAGATGTTGTGTCTGTTAAAAATCAAACGAGAAAAACATCCCTCTTTTTTGTAGCTTGTTTTCACTAAAAACACCATGCCAACAACAAGCTGCGCTAACTAGCATGTAGCCATCACAGGCAGCATAGATTCATGTAGCAGGGCTACACCAGCTTATAGCATCCAATACCCACATCGTAAAAACTGTAGCATAAAGTCAGACACTGGAAATGAAAAGTGGCACATTTTCTCTACAACATTTTACGTCTTCACATTAATTTGCATAACATTAACCGTGGATTCACAGACTGAGCTCATTTCCAATCCATCAATGTCACAACCTGAGTGGCTCATATTGCCCCCAAAACAACTGTCCCTACGAGCTGCGAGACACTGTAATACCTATAAATGTGCAGAATGAAATTTTCTCAAGGATGCGTGCAAATGAATTCACCGACTAAAAAGATAATGGGGAGATATAATAAGTTGGCCTTGTAGCACAGAATATTTTTAACCTGAATAGAATCGGTAGGTAGATCTGGATGAATGCCTGCAACAGAAAGAACCACATAAATAGAATACATCAAGATATAATAATCATGTGGAGTTGAAAAGTAGGTAGGAAACAAGCATCATTGACCATAGAGAGTGAAAGTCTGAAACAACTGCTGTTAACAGAAAGAAGATGTGTTTCATAATGGAAGCAACTTCTCCATCCCCCTTTTGTGTAGAGGCCAGAAACCTCAACAAACACAGCATAACCACCACAACAAAATACCAAGTAGGTGCAAATGTAAAACAATGACTGGGTCCATGTTGAGTGAAACACCAGCAGTGATGTGGCCAGGATGTTAATAATTTATAGAAATTAACACGAAGGTGGTTTATGATACCGTAATCAATGGGATAGTAACCGTGAGATCTTGCTGTCAGTCAAAGTGCAGGGATATTTTTCGTTTGGTAGCATGGATGCTAATGTGCAAATGCTACAAACACGAGGAAATGAATCTGTGTTGATGAGAAAATCACATGAGATTTACAACCACTTCACAAAACCTTCAACTTGGTCTGTGCTCCAAAGAGACTTGATTAATGCACTGTCTTTGTAAATGTTGAGAAAGGATTCCAAAAAGAGGAATCAAACCTATTTGAATCATGGCAGATGAGTGCTACTCAAGACGGTCCAGGACCAGAGAGCTTTGTATAAAGTAAAATTTGAATATCTTTGATTAAGCAATCAGCTCGAGGTTATATATTTACACTGAAGAAGTATCAAAGCCTTAGTCCACAGAGAAATGAAGACAGCTTGTATTCAGAAGCCTTAAAACCAGCCGTAAGGACTTCCTGTGACTTTGTGATGTCACAACAAAGTAATTGCCAAGCCCCGCCCACCACCTGGACCCCCACCATCCAGCACTTGCAGGATCTGGTTTATGCTCGGTTTTTTTTTAACCTGAAATCTACTTTGATTTTTGCCCATCATTCAGAAAATGGTCAGCTAATCAGAAGGAGAGGCTCAGAGCTTCCTTCCCTCTGATTGGCTGACACCAACTTGCTGTTACTGTACTAGAGCTCCAGAGAGAAGCCTTAAAGAAGAGATAGGCTATAAAACTACAGTGCACTGAGATAGGTTTTTGGTTCTTCAAACCAAGAATATCTTGGATGGATCAACACTTCAAATAAAACCCAAGAGAAGGGTTAAATGTGGAGCTTTGTAGTCTGAGAACTGTTTTTATCATCAAATACTCCAAACGTCAGATGTAAACCCATTAGATCCACAGGAAGCTGGGATACCTGGTTAAACTGCTGTAATCATGTGAAATCAACCTCGGCAGAGCAGATTATTCACTAATTAAGTCTGGACTCATTTTGCACAGGGGCTCATCCTGCAGACTAACATGGACTCAGTAATTCCCCCCCTTTTTTTTCTTGGGGTGCAAATTACAACTTCAAAGCAGACTCTCTAGCACAGTAATACTATCACTGATTGAACATAATTGCTTTAATTAGTTCAATTTAATTTATCAAATTAATTAAATCTGTTTCATTTACTGTACTACAGAGCTAGAGAGAGAGGGGGTGAAAAAAAATTCCATTGCACAAGAAGTGAGAAGTGCATTTTGAAACTCATTACTTTACAAAAGCCAAACTTAAAAAAAGAGGAAAAGGTTTGGCTCTTAAATGGATTTGTGAAGTTTTGAAACTGTTGCCTGTTCTGCAGTTTTCACTTTCCCTGAGAAAGTTTCCCAAACCAAACAAGTCCAAACCCGTCTGTAAAAATAGTCACTGGCTCCACTCCACACTCAATTTTTGAACTCTTAATGTGAAAATTATTGTCATCAGTGTTAAGTAATTTCCTGTGTTGTTAACCGTTCTGTCAAGTTGTCTTATTTTATTGATTAGAAGATGATTTTCTAATAGTCCAACCTTGGAGGGACTCCGGCGATGTATTGGATCATGTACTGTGAAACTGACTGAAGCTCAGAAGATACTTTGAGCTGCTGGCCCAGAGCCGTTTATGATTTGTTTTCCTGTCAGTACCTGCCCTCCCCCGAGTGTCAGAGCTGATTTAAATTAAATCAAGACAGGACGATCGAAGACAGGAAGTGGTGCTGAGACGACTCGACCTACGGGTGGCAGCCGGTCAGGCACAGAGAGGAGAATTTGCGCACGGAGTCGTGGGCGTGTTTGTTAATGCGGGGCGTCCGAGATGTGAGGTCGTGCAAGGTCAGGATGACTCCTTCCTACCTTCTTTCCATTTCTCCCACTTTAATGCAGGTCGCTGTATCAGAACGATACCGACGCATTTTAAACGAGTCCTTGATTTCAGACAAGTGCTGAAAAAAGCAGGCTTGTCAGTTTCACCATCTGGGTATTAAACCTGTCAGATGTTTATCAAGAGGAGGCAGTGAAACAAAGACCGGCTGCTGCCAGGATTTTCCAGGCTTGGTTCCTTTTTTTTTCAAATGAAAGTCTAAATGGGGCTTTTAGACTGAAGCTAATGCAAATAGGTCAGAATGATCCATGTAGAAGACGTGTACGTGCATTCAAAGAGGTACCATGTGGAGCTGCAGCAGTTAGACCAAGTATCATAAACGTCATGATGAAAAAGATCAGAATGTAATTTAACTTTGAACATTATTAGAGAAAAAATCTTCAAAGTCAGTTGTAAAAATATGAATTTTTAATCTATATGTTGCTTTTAACCATTTCATACAGTATACTGTATATAATAATGTGACTCAAGGATGTCAGATCCAGTTTTACTGAACATTTTCTTTTTCTCCTTTGACTTCAAAAGAGGCTTTTCATCACTTTGTCAGCAACGGACAATATGACAATATATATATTTTACATTTTATGCTTTTTTTCACTCACACAAAGTGGCAGTGACTGTAGATTGTAGATTCGCCAGTCGTTCACATCGCCCATCGACTGCACCAGCAGCCTGGATGTTGAGGGAAGAGCCATGCTTTTGTGTTGTTTACAGCAATTTCTGACCCTACCATACTATTACAGTAGATATTGGCAATACCCGGCATTTGAATAGATCTACCAACAGTTCTGCTTGAAACATGGTGCCTGTGATTGTGGCCAAATAGTCAACATTTTTGGACTCATCTGTCCAGACGATGGACGTCCAGAAGGCCTCTGGTGCTCTTTGGCAAAGTTTTAACGGACAACTTTGGCTGTGTTCGAAACCGCATACTTCTCCTACTACTCGTACTACTCATACTAACGATTTGAGTATGCAGTATGTTCACACTGCGCAGTATGCGATTTGCAGTAGGCGAGAAGTTCCCGGATGCATACTAGATTCGGCCGAAATGTTGAGTATACATCATGAGGTCACTACTCATACTCAAACTACCCAAGATGCAACGCAACGTGACGTCAAGGACCGCCTCTTCCTTGTTTTTTTTCTTGTTTTTTTTTTTTTTTTCTTTATTTAAGTGTTCAAAGTGTACAAAAAGTGTCAAACACTGACACATAACACAACACGAGAGCTGTTTCATATTCAGAAAGACAATGGATAAAATGAATAAATACAGCAAGGATCTCATTCAAATAAGTAGAAAATGAAGAAAATTAGACAAACAGAAACAACACAAAAATAAATAAATATTGTCATGTCAATACATAGGTGTGTAATAATCACTGTTAACAAATTCCATTAAATGGCTAGGGATTTATAGAGAGAATTGAATTCAATTAAAAAATGAGAAAAGGTTGGTTTGGAGGTTGCAAACTTTTGCTTATGAATAAAGTATTTACCAAATAAAATGAAAAAATTAACTAAATTCTGAAGACTCCTGTTCTTCTTATTTTCATAATAACATAACATCTTTAAGGGAGAAGCAGTATGACATGTTTACATGGGAGAAAATATAAGAACACAAGTCTGACCAAAATGTCATTGTTACATTACATTAAAAAAACAGATGATTTAAAGTTTCTTCAGTATGGCCACAGAAAACACAGGAGCTGTCCAAATCTATAAATTTTGAAATAATCCCCAGTCCAGAGCAAGTATGATGTAGCGAAGACGGCGGGCGGATCTTCGTCTCAGAGCAGGCAAAACTCTCCGGTAAGGCATTTTGAACAGGCAAATTCCGTTAACGGCACGAGGTCGGTCCAAACGGCGTTTCCAAGCTAGCCACAGTGGGGACAGGTTCACTTCCTGTTTATAAAGTAAGAGCACTGTCATTGTAACGGCTTTCTTTATGGTCAATTGCAACGGGTGCTTTATTTTGACACAGAAACCGGAAGTACAGTGCTCACTACGGCTGGTTTTACTAACGCCAGAGAAGTCCGACTTCGCCCGACTAAAATTGTAAATAGGTGTTATTTTGTCATTTTTCAACACCATGGGGATATGAAGTAGTACTTTCTCGCCTGAAAATGTTTCAAATGTTGCTGAAGTTATATATTTACACAGTTTAGAGCTTAAGTGAAATCAGCTTCAGGGCGGCTGATTTCGGCTCGGGCAGGAGCGAAATGCATTGTGGGTTATCATAGTACGCAGCAGTGTGAACGCTCTGCATACTGTATGATCGATTAGTATGTAGTATGGAGTATGGAAGTATGCAGTATGGAAGTATGTAGTATGGAGTATGTGGTTTCGAACACAGCCCCTGTTCTGTCTCGAGAGCAGAGAGCTTGCAGCAAAATTCACCTTGGAAAGAACTCCGTCTTGTGAGGTTCAGTTATTATCTCATAGTGTGGTGAATGTGCAGGTCACAACTTGTCCACCAGAGCGTTTTGGAGTTGTTGGATTGTGTATTTGATGAGTTTGATGAGGGAAACCAAGAAATCCCATTAGCCTCCGTAGCGTAGCTCTGAGCAGCTCGCGGCTCTGCTATGCCGTTCTAAAAATAGCTTGCACTGACAATTGAAGGTAACAAACCTACTCCTAAGACTATAGGGATTATGGCAATGGGCCAATTTGCCAAAATGTTTAATCATACCTTTAATCTGAGTCTATTACCTACTTGACTTTACCAATGCAGCTGGGGTTCACTTACCTTTGCACATACTCTGATTCTGTACTGTTCACCATTGTGGCATAAGTGCAGCCATCTTCTTTCTATTATTAAAAGCCTTGCACCTAAATTTAAAATCACACAGGATGACTCACCTCTGTTGTCTTGGGCTCCAGACATTCTGCCTTCTCAGTGGTCCATACCGCTCCCATCCTGTGTCGGGAAAACCGTCAGCAGATGGGGAAGAGGAATGCACAATAAGTCTGTCCACACATAAATACACAGCCAATGGTCCAGAAATGTGTATATGTGTGTGTGTATATACTGCACATGACAAGATAAATCAAGTTTATTTATAGAGCTCAAAATCCTACACAGTCCCCACAGCAGATGAAGGATGCAGAGAAAAAAGACAAAGGAATGAAATGGCGGAAACCTCAGCAGTGTGGATGTAAATGCAGCGTTCATACGGCGAGTAAAGTAAATAAAAATCAATGGACCAGGTCCTGTGGAATAGGGCCTGTGAAATAAATAAATCCAATGTTATTTCCTCGCACTGCTCCAAGCCCAGTGTGCCAGGTTTCTCTCTCTCTGCAGCCTCACTTCTTCTTCTCCCTCTTCTTTTTATTGTTATTCCAAACTAACGACAACAGTAATGAGACGGAGGTCAGCTGACGGGGCATCGCTTCATCGTAGCTATAGAAACCCAACTTTTATTATTAGTACTTAAAGTTTCTGCTTTTAATTAGCAAACAGTATCAGACAGTGCACCAATGCAAATACAAGGACATACCTGGATATACCTTTTGACTCGGGTTGAGAACTGCATATTCATCTGATGGTTATTTGCATATGAGTGTGGCCTCTCCATAAATCATAACTTCTATCAAAAGATAACATCAGTTCTGGTCTTTGTCCCTTCTTTTTTTATTATTAAAAAAGTGGCAGTGGAAATGCGTAGACATGGTCGCTGATTGGTTATTCTTCAGAAAACTTTTAAACTTTAATGTTCCCAGTCATGATCGGGTTGTGATAAGACTCTTGCTGCCAGGCCGAGGCTGTCCGTCCAAAGGAGATGGTGATAAGACACTTTCTAATTCCCCCTAAAAAAAAAAAGAAAAGAAAAGAAAAACAGGCATCAGAGTTTGGAAATGTAAGACCTGACACATTTATCTCCAGAATTACTTGAGAGCATGAATAACTGCATCACAAAAAGGTCACTGAATACAATTTCTAAGTTCGTGTAAAGTCAGTTTTTTGTCCCTTGAACAGTGTGCAGGATATCGCCTCAGAGCTAATGCTTTGGCCTGTTTTGACCAAATCTTGGCATGAAACTCAGCTGCTGTGTGGAAATGTACAGATTGTACTGAAGAGTGAGCTTCTACAGAAAATACAGAGATAGAATATAGATCCATATGGAAATGTATAACATCTGGTTTTAGAAATAAATACACTGTGGTTATCAGATCCACAAAGGATACTCTTAGATTTGTAAACTGTGCTGTCAGATTCATGCGGGCCTCGAATGCGAAAAGCTTAGGAACACAGATAAGGGATGAAAAATCCAATGCAGAGCACAGAGATATAGCCTACTGCCAAGTTTCACCTTCTTCTTCACATCATCAATCAGGAACCGCTGATCTTAAAAAGTTCATACCAAACCGAACCGTCACTTCGGCAAGTTTGAAGTCGCTCGGCTGAGTGGTTGTTGAGAAAATTGAAATGCAGACAGACCGAGACAGACAATCCTCTATTTATAGTTTGATATTTTCACTTTAAATCCCAACATTAAACCCTGTCTGACTACATAGAACATTTCTGGAGTCATTACACCCCCAAGATCTATATTTTACAGCTCCCTTATCAGTTCTCAGACAGAAAATGTCAGTCCTTCCCGGAAACTACTCTTTGTCACAATCACAAGTTCCTAGTTTTTCTCCTCTCCATCGTCTGAAATCACAGATCAGGTGTCAAGGTGAAGCCGCAGACAACAGCAGTAAAGAGCACTTTTTGAAGATCGCTCACATTTGCCTAACGCTAAAGACCATAAACCACCAGTCTAAGTCACTTTCGTTAAATGTGCTTGGAAAAAAATCATCTGCCGCACACTACTGCATGTCGCTCATTAAGGAAGCCACGTGTGTGGACGTTGTCGTCATTTCTAGGGGGCATGATTCACATCTGGCATCATCTGGCCCATCCTCGTTCATATTACCATAATTCCCTCTGATAGAATGAAACCTGTTTCCCAGCTCACAGTGCCGCTATAAAAGCCCATTACAGTATTAATCAGACCCCACACACTCCTCATGTAGGAGTGTGTAGCATGTGCCATTGTCTGAGTGTGTTTATGAATTTGTGTGGGATCCACGTGAGCTTAATTTTGCATGGTTTGTGTATTTTTGGGAGGTTTTTTAAAGTGAGATGACGCTGAGAAGTGAGTGTTGGGTTCCTCTTGTGGCTCGTGTCGTCGTTACCAGAATACTAAGTAGCCTAGATACGCGACTCTATTTCCCTAATGTGTATTTGTGTGACAGGGAGAAAGAAAAACAACACAATAGACCATGACATCATTAAAGACAGAGAGAGAGGGAGTTGATAATTAAAGAAGAGAAGAACGCACATCTCTATTTTATTCATGTCATTGCTGCAGGACAAGCTGTAAACACAGAACTAAACGGCTAACGTTAGCTTATCTGGTGTAAACACATCCGTTAAACATATTGCCGACAACAGCCGAGGGAACTAATTGTTGTGTGAGCGTTTAAATGCTCTGCTGTGTTCAACAGCTAGCTGCTTTGGTGCTGAACCCAGCGGTTTACAGTATAGGTTTAACAACTTCCTGTTACGGCTGGAGGCTAGGTCGATGAGAGCTGTGGGAGTCAACCAAAACATGAGGTAGCCGAAACTGCTAAAGATGCCAGCTGACTGACCGCCATGTTTTCCGTACTTCAGGCAGCTAACTCTGTTATTTATTACAAAGATAGACATCTCATTAGTTGTTAATAACAACAACAACAATTTATTAATAATGCAAAAAACAAGACAACCAGATATTTCAGGTGGCAGAGAAAACTTATTGATTAGGAGCTAGGCTATAGTGCATTATCCCACAAATAGGCTACATCCAGGTTGTTGTAATTAATTAGTTCATGTCTTATATGTTTACTTTAGACGAATGCGTTTTCATCAGAGGGCTTAGTGTCACTTGTTCCTTTTCCCTTTATCTTTATAGATCTACTTTTCTTTTTCTTTTTTTTTCCTGAAACACACTTTTCGTTTTTAATTGCTCAGAATTTCAGACTGCACATGCTTTGCTTATAGTCATTATAAAAAGTGCACAAATGTTATTATATGATCTCGAAACAAAATAAAATTCTACAGATTTAACTGTTTTCCATGTGTGTTTCGGAAAAAGACAAAAAGCGTGGAAGAAAAAGGAAGAAAGAGTGAGAACAAAAAGAGAGGAGAATGCTTCAGTCTTTGAGACTAATTCCCCTCTTTTCTGGTTTAGGAATAAACCCCTGCAGACCCTATTTTCTGCCACAGCTACGCAACCCCCCTCTCTGCCTTCTCCCTGTTTCAGCAAATAAAACCTCCTGAGGGAAGTGGGCTGCCATCAAGTTGTCTCCTTTTGTCTGAGTATGCTCATGTGTCGCCCCCCATGTTGCCTGTAAAATGCCAGATTCCTTCAGAATTGGACCCTGTTGATTTCCACGAGGGGATGTCTTCTGTTATTTTCCATTCATGAACACAGAGTAGCAGATCTGAGCCACACACACACACACACACACACACACACACACACACACACACACTCTTAACCTCATGGAGTATGTTTCCTGGCAAACCCTATGTCTTTATATTGGTGGCGACCCAGATTTCAACTTGTTTTTCCTCAGTGGAGTGATTTTATGAGGCAATTTATGAAAGGCTTCTTCAAAATAAATCATACACCGTCACAGCAGCTTGTCACGTTTCTTTTCCCTTTCCTCGACTTGATTGAAGCGAGTGTCCTTGAAACCTGTAAGGAAAAAGGAAAGTCGAGTGGCAAGTGGACTGACCACCACTGTCAAACAGATGGTGGAAAATCATTCATCTTTTCCAGCTGAGACGCACTAATCATATCTCTTTCTCTTTGGCTTTGATTAAACTTCGCCTGGACACCAACACCAACAAAACGGTTGAATAAACGTTTATTTTAGACAGTCGAATTTAGGGCATGGCAGAAGAAACAGCATTATGTTTAGCACATTAGCCAATTTAACTCCTGAATGGATGAGTTAGCTGGACAGTGCACATGTGCCGGAGGTGCAGGCTGACTCTCGCTTCAATGGCTGCAAAAACCGCCGGCAGGTCCGGTAAAGGAAAAAGACACGAGGAGTCGTACAATAGCTGTGGTTTGGAAACAGCAACAAGACTCTGTTTTCCCATGGTGAAAAATATAGACTCATAATGATCTTTGGATTTCAATGTCAGCCAGATGTTTCATAGTTTAATCTTGAATCCCTCCTCTGAGAATTTTCCAAAGAATAATTTTCCTTATCAGGGGACTCTGATTTACTGGATGTGTCATTATTGTATCATTTACCATGTTTGTTTGGTCTTTAAGATGTTTTATTTTTAAAGCCAAGTTATTTGATGATGAATTTTGACTTTTACATTTTCTTTTTATCTTTTATTGCAATGACAGACTGTTTCACACAGTTGAACAGAATCAATTACTTGCAATAGAAATTGTGTTTTTGAGTAAAATACTCATCAGAGTCACTCCAAATTAAATGTTTTCCGTAGATCATAGATCCTTGATGAATACTAGTTTAGATCTTCCCACAAGCTGGTAAATTGTATCCGCCAGGTGCAAATCAGTGTGTGATTAGATGGATGGATGGGTAGGAAAACAGGGCTGAGGATTGATCAGCGGTAATCAAAACCACTTTAAATCTGAGCCTCTGCGTCTCCAAGCTGCTTCACAGGTAAATAACAGATGTTTTTACAAGAAATATTTACAGCTGAGAAAAATAAAAGCCATTTCAAAGTTTTGCTACTGCTACATAACTATTGTTAGTGTTCAAATTTAGCATCAAACTTTGGTCCTTCACTCAACAAAGGCTGTTTTGGAAATCAGCACCAACACTTGGTATTCTCTCGTTTTATTGAAATTAGTGTGCTAAACAGCTAGCCCCATTCCAGACTGACCATCACTTCCCAATAGAGATTCTGTGATACTGCCAAAGAAAGCATCCAGTCTAAGAGAAAACCAACAAATAGTCATTAACATTCCTGCTTTCATGTGGGGAAATCCCCATCCGAAATATTTTGACTCCACAACCACATCTGGAACAAAACGTCCAACACAAGACAAAACATTTTTTTAAACAAACAAGGCACTCCATGCTATTTCTTCACAACTGTACATTTGTTTTAAATTATTTTAACTTTTGTAAGGTTAAATATCCAATTGATATCAGTCCTAAGCTACAGATATGTATGCTAAACCTACAGCTAAACCTACGAAATGACCCAACAATACCTTACCTGTACACTATGGTCTGCTTTGCACAAACTTTTCACTTCATTACACTTGAGCGCTCTAGGAAAGCGTGGTAATCTTTCCTTGGTATTCAGTGGGTGTTGGTCAGCAGATTCCACAGAAGGTGTAGTTGTGTTTATCAGTTATATCACTTCCTGCATTGGTTAAAGAAGCTAATAGCAAGTGATGAATAAAAACTATGCAAATAGCATGTTGGAAAACATTTGGATGGCTCTCTTCGCTGTAAAACTCTGTGTTTACGGCATTATTTGTTTGTAGTAAGTCAGTGTGAAGATGAAGTAAAACTCTTAAAGGGATAGTTCAACATTTTGGCAAATTGGCCCATTGCCATAATTGCTATAGTCATAGCAGTAGGTTCGTTACCTTTAATTGTAGGTGTAAGCTATTTTTAGTACAGCGGAGCGCAGCAGCAGGCTGCTCAGAGCTACGCTATGGAGGCTAAGGGAATTTCTTGGTTTCCCTCATTAAACTCATCAAATACAAAATCCCAAAGCTCCACAGCACTTTTGTAGACAAGTTGTGAGCTGCACAACCACCACGCTATGAGATAATGACGGAACGATACGAAACGGAGCCGTTTTCGAGGTAAATTCATACAAAACCGCTGATGCGCGTTGCGTTCAGGGACAGTTTTTCAGCAAGCAGTCTCCGTATTTACCCTGTATTTACCTCGAAAACGGCTCCGTTTCGTATCGTTCCGTCATTATCTCATAGCGTGGTGGTTGTGCAGGTCACAACTTGTCTACAAAAGCGCTGTGGAGTTTTGGGATGTTGAATTTGATGAGTTTAATGAGGGAAACCAAGAAATTCCCTTAGCCTCCATAGCGTAGCTCTGAGCAGCCTGCTGCTGCGCTCCGCTGTACTAAAAATAGCTTACACCTACAATTAAAGGTAACGAACCTACTGCTATGACTATAGCGATTATGGCAATGGGCCAATTTGCCAAAATGTTGAACTATCCCTTTAATATCCAGATAATGCAGAACTGTCCGGAAACTTTGATCAACTACTAAAATGAATGACTTTAAATTAAATATGAGGGCTATTCATTATGTTTTTGGCAGACAATTCTGATGGTTCAGAATCTGATTTTAATTAAAGCTCCATATCAGACCAATATATCAATATAGGCTGACAGAATTATGTAGTTTCATTTCTACAGCAGTAAAATACTCTACGTTTTTCCACCTGAGGAAAAAAGGAAACACGTAACAAACCAGATGTGGCAATTCAAACCAAATGTACAAGACTTCCTGTGCCGGCGTTTCTTCTCTGCTGACGCTTTCAGTCAACTTGGATCAAAAACTCTTCAGAGTTCGTACGTGTAGCCTATGTATCTTCTGACTCAGCTGCCGTTGAGTCACTTGGCCTCTGCTCATGTCTGTACAGGGTTTTTTTTTTATCAAGGAGCGGAGATGAGGGACTGCAGGTACCGTGGGAAATGGTTAATCAAACTGTCTGAGATGATGCCGCCGCAGAGACGGAAATCCCCTTTCAAACTGAGGCGATAATGAGACTTTGTTTAGAAAGTTGTGCCTTTTTTTTCCCCTTCTCAGTGAAAGGAGAAACTTTGGCCTTTTACTCTGAGGGAAAGTCGGAAGGCTGAGGAGTTGGTTGCTCATTAAAAACCTCTCTGTCATGACAGTAGTGAGTACCGCCAGCAGCACAATATATAAGTCGGGCAAGTAATGGAGAAAAAGTTGCCATTTCATTCTTTTTAAATACCGTTTCTCCTCATTTCACCGGTAACTTCAAATTTGTCGGGCAACGTTTTCATGATGCTTGAAGGGACGGGGGAGGTGGTTGGACCTTTCGCGGGGGTTTCTTGTTCTGCCATGTCTGACATGCCTGTGGTAGTGACCTTTTGCGAGATCGCTGATGAATGTAAACCTCCTGCTGCATCCGCTGTTCTCCAGCGCAGCTACATCAGAAAACTGTATTTCCCATTTTATCTACAGTTCAGCGAACTTGGTGGAAGTGTTTCACCAGAGAATTGGAGGCATTCAGCTCAAAGTTCGGCTTTATTACTGCCTCAACAGAGAACCACCCACACCCCTCCGCTAATGTTTGCTCGATCAATGTATTACAAAAGGCAAACTGCTCTTTATATGTCTTACTGTAGAAAATGAGAAGAAAAATCAGCAGTTATCAAGTAAATTTGTATTTTTCTCACCAATGATCTAGTGTCTTGGTGCCTCTGGGAATTATTCATAGCTTTAAGCCACACTAACTGAAGGGCTGGATGGTGGCAGTGACAGTTGCATGGATCATTGCAGCACAGGTGGAAGGATTGTTGGAGAAATCCCACCCCCACCCACAAGTAAGCCATGTAAGATAAAATCCACGTGCTCGGCCGCCCATTTGTCTCTTCTCCCTGGTCGCTGATGCTGTTGTGAGCAGGTGGAAGTCATTAGCAAACCTCCCGTCTCTGTTTACCTGTCGTCAACACGGACGGTTTGGCTGGAAGAAAAGATAAAGGGAAGTGAATGAAGTCTGAAGTGAGCTCATGTTCCTCCTGCTATACTTGTGAGGACAACAATGAGTCACAGACCTCGAGAATGGACGCGAAACTAGGACATTTTTAGTTGGTCCTCATTTTGTGAAAGGGCTGTTTGAATGTTAAAGCCTGGTTTAAATGTTAAATCTAAGATCTTGAAAAGGTTATCCATGCTTTTATCTCATCGGGTTCAGATTATTGTAACTCCCTGTCCGACGTCGGCATTGGCCAATCAGAGCTTAACCGTCCACAGCTTGTGCAGAATGCAGCAGCTCGTCCCCTAACCGGGACAAAGAAACACAAACGCATAACGCCGGTTGGTGCTTTCCTCACTTCACTAGCTTCCCGTTAGGTACAGGATTGATTTTAAGATTCTTTTATTTGTTTTTAAGTCTCTGATATTTATCCGACCTTATAGACCTTTTTCACGGCAGCCATTTTTACATAAGATAGTAGGACAAATACAGGTGTTACCAATGATACTAATTAAGTTTCCATTCCATTCAGGCCAAACAGAGTCAGGGTGCTGCTATTGTTCATGTTGGCTCATTAGAAAAGCTCTGCTACACAGAACCTTCATTAGTATCACTGGTAACACCTGTATTTGTCTTACTATCTCAAGTCAAATTGGCTGCCATGAATTGTTGACCCTGCCGTTTTGGTTAAGTTAAGTCACCTTTATTTTTTTTATTTCACTGTTTGACTGTTTTGCTTGTATTGTTGCTGATTATTTTATCCTGTAAAGCACTTTGGTTGGCCACAGGCTTTTTAAATGTGCTATATAAATAAGTTGACATTGACAATGTTAAGCCTCCTAGGCACGTGGGAGTGTGTACACTTTTGAAGTTTCACATTGTCTTTTGAGCGTCACTCATCCGCAACCATTTGAACAAGAGACAGGTTTTGTTTAGTCCGCAGAGAAAAGAAAATCTCTCAAGCTCTGTTTCTCTATGTGACTCACTGACTTTTATTGATATACCAATTTTAAAAAGTCAAGAGAGAGATGTGGAGAAGGTTCTCCGTCTTTCTCTGCTACAGAGGAAGTGGCACTGACATAAAGAGGGGGAGAGTTCAAGTCGCACATGATGTGACATGTGTGAGTCCCTTAAATTTTTCATGTAGTTCCTGCCACACTGTCGCTGAGTTACTTTAACTGCTATAAAAAAAAGAAAACAAAGTGCACCCTTAAGTGAACCAGCTACAGTGCCAAAGGTGATGAGCGATGGTGACAGACTGAGCTCGTAGTCTGACAAAAGTCCAACATCAGCATCGTCAGGCTCGTTTTGTCAATTAGGCAGGCGATGATGCGTGTGGAAGCAGCTCGCAGCCTCAGCTGACCCGTACCGCCTCATCTCCTTTACACCTGTGCCATGTTTGATGGTGTGTACCAAGACGGCTTGCTGTAAGACAAATGTTTCTATAAAAGCCTTTCCACGCTTCAATACTTGACCAAAAACCATCACCCTTCAATGGTCTGAACTGTCAAACAAAGGGTGATGCTTCATAGATGTCGCTTGGCAAAATCTTTATTTAGGTGTTTTCTAGAAATCCACACTTTCAACAAACAAGGATGTGGAAAGAGCTGATCATGAATCATAGCTATGTTTGATCATTGATTGACCAACCAGCTGCTGTTCACTTACTCTCTGAGTATTTGTTATTGTAAACATCATGGCGAAGGTCCGCACCTCAATCTTTTTCTTAACCCCCACCCACAAGGGTATTGTGCCGAAACCCAACTAAACCAAGACCTTCCCACAATGTTAGCTGCGTGTTCATCACTGTAACCATGACAACGAAGGTCCTATAAGATCACCCTGCCCCTTGGGCATCTATTTCAAGAGATGCTACGATGGGTCGCATCAAAGAGTGGCAACAGATGACCTATACGGTTGTTGAAGTTGTTCAGTGGAGCAGAGATGTCCACATACATCCATCAAAGGAACACAGAGGACATGTTAAAACACAATGAAAGCATTGCTTTTTGTTGTTTTTTTGCTTTTTTGTTTTTTTGCAGAATTACTTCAACAGGACGCTTCGTTCAGGATATTCAGTTGTTGTTGCAGAATGCAAACTTGTGATGTCTTTGACCTTTTGGATATCTAACAGATGTGGTTTAAGTTGCTGTTTATGTTTACCCAACCTATTTTCCCCTTATGCTTGAAATGTCAAGGGGCTTATCCGCGCCTGACACAGTGACCATGGCAAATGTGATGATGAAGGTGACAATCAGATCCCAGGAGTCTTTACGTTGTAATTTAATGCCAAACCAAGGTTTGACACGAACAGGACCTTGGCCTTGGCATATCTTCAAAGGTATGGATGATATCCATCTTATGCATGCTAATGATTTTGGTCCAGTACCTTCAACAAACAACAAAATTGATAATTCAAGGTCACCAATTAGCATTCAAAAGGCCAAATCACATACTATCAGGATATGAATGATCTTTTTGCAGTAAACCCCAGCCACCTGGAGCCCCTGCACTTCTAAAGCCTTACGAAGCTTTTAAAGTCGGTTTGAGATGCTGGCACACAGCCTACACCAGCCAAAGTCTAAAAATCTTTTTTCAAGGTATAAAAGAGACATCAAATCAAATCAGCCTTACCAGAAGTGAAAGAGAATGTCTTAAAATCGGTCTGATATTGCATCAGATATTCTCTGATGAAGTGCTGCCTTAGGTGATGGGAGAATTAGCGTTATGGGGGTTGATAATTTCTCCGCGTTATAAGTTGAAACCCTCCTGTCCTTCCATTAGCAGACCCACGGCTACTGAAGGGAGGATTTGTGGCAAACCATAGATGAGGCAATAAGTATCTGCTGTTGGCTCTTAAAGGGATACTTCACCCCAAATCAATAATTCACCAATTTTCTACTCACCGTCATGCCAAGGAAGGGTTTGGAGAACTTTCACTGTCATCAAAACACTTTTGGAGTTCCAGGGGGGGTCCGGCTGGCAACGGACTTTCATAATGGTGGCGGATAGTGGAGAGAGAGTTTGTATCGTCCAAAACACACACTATGAAACATCCAAATACCTCCATACTGCTCGTCCGTACTGACCCAAGTGTCCTGAAGCCGTCACATGAAGTTGTTGGGAAAAAATTGCGTCGGGAAACCTTAGTCTTTGGGTTCCGGACCTTTGTTGTTAGTGTTACAACAATAGACACAAGGTCAAATTAGTGGAGTGGTATTAGATAAGGGAAACAACACTGATTACTGGGTTCAAAACAGTCGTCTCCTGAACTGATCAATTCTCAGGTCTCGCCACTGGCAAACCCTGAGTTTTACTAACAAGGTGAGACTCATTTGTTCCCCCCACTGTGCACACAAGAGGATAGATGGCAGGTGATTCCTTAGCAGAGAAAGAAGATGAAAAAGAAGAATGCCTCAGCTGAGATACATCACCTTCACAGGCACATATTCATGTCATTTTCATTCTTTCCCTACTTGCGGGCGCCTACTACCAACAAAGCCAGGCTCTGCTGTGTATATCAGCCTCCCCTGGACCACACGCTGACCTCCAGCTCTGCAGCTTTTATCCTTCGCCTCTTTTGTCAAGACAAGTTTACTTACAGGGAGCCTTTATGAAGCTGCTTGGAAATTCTTTGAGTGCAGCATGGTTCAAAGTCACAGAGCAGCAGAGGACATGTTCAGAAAAGACAAGAGACAACACTTGACAACTTGTGAGACATGATTTGTGCATGTCTCTGCATCTGTATGCTTGTATTTAGATGCATGTCACATGTTCTTTCGTGTGGGTAAGAGAGCTCTTCAGCAGCGTCAACAGTGAGTTGTGCTTAGTGCAAATTGCTCTTTGTCCTCATGCGATCTCTGTGAAACTGAAAGAAAACACCTTTTGTTCTTCTTTTCTCTTCATTTCGTCTCAGGGTATCATATTTCCCCAGATCACCTCCGTGCTGACCTTTGTTTTGGCACAGCTCATGCTTTTATTCTTCAGTTACTTTCTCCAGTGTTTTGTATTGCCCTCCAGTACTGTTTTGTTGTTAAACATTTATCTGCTCATATACTGCACATAAAAAGGCTTGGCCTGCTCTTTGTTGATGACTGCTAGCGACTAACACAATAGTACAATGGTTATCAGCTTGATGAATCATTTATACAATTCCTCTCTGTTTTTTTAATAAGACGATATGTTAAGTTTTAGCCAAATATCTTCACCATCGGCTGTATCAATGTGGAGTTTGATAGCGATATTCATGGTCCTCAGAGGATGAATCCTAAGTTTGCAATACCCTGAATTTTCCTCTATAATGTTGACAGTATTTGATTTTGTTTTGATCCATTTACTAGAACAGAATAGAATTTGATACAGATATCTGTGATCCCCAGATGATGAATCTGACTGATTTTTGTGATTCCCTGATGTACCCTCTACGAATAAGGTTGACAGTTTTGTTTTTTAATGAAATGTCACGACTCATGGTCGTCCGTTAATTGGACGACTCATGGTCGTCCAATTAACGAGGTTGGCGGTGTCCTTGGCCAAGACACCTTACCCACCTTGCCTCCTGTGAATGTTTAGTGGTGGTGGGAGTGGCCGTTTGCCACCTCCACCAGTGTGAATGTGTTATGAATGGATGAATGGATTATGTAAAGCGATTTGGGTACCATGGAAGGTGCTGTATAAATCCAAGCCATTAAATTTGATACAGATATTCAGGATTCCCTGAGGATGAATCCTTAAAAGTTTGGACACTTGAACTTCACTCCACTCTTTCTCAACTTCTAAATTCTCTACAGACTTGCCAATAGAAAAGTTGCAAAATACTTTCAGGACTAAAAGCAAGTTCTTTTTCTAAAAAACCTTCCTCTAAAAGAATTTATAACTTCAAATCGCAGATGCTTTTTGTTGAATTTCATACTACGTATAATGAATGTGGCCGTGAAGCTCTTTCTGTACACAAAATCCAACATTTTCTTCTTTATCAAAAGAAATCAAACATTAGAATACAGAAGACCAACTGTGTGCAGTGTGAAAAAGGCTTATTAGAGGTGCCACGAAGAGTTAACAAGGCTACCCACCAGCCTTCAGAGTCAAGGTGAAGCCATTATAATAGGATGTGTGTATGGAGTGACTGTGGGGCTGAAGAGCAGATATTGGCTCTTTCTGTAACAGAGGCCAGAGACTCAGGGAGAGTCCTTGATTTAAGAGACAGTAATACAGTAATGCACTGAGACAGAGAGGATATAGGGCTGTGATTAGACGTGACGAGATTTAAGGACATGTAGGTAAAAAATACAACAATTCAAGCATTAAACATAAAAAGATGAGGTAAGGAAAAGAGATTATGCCTGCACTGAGTTGTAAAAGGTAAAAGTCAAAGAGCAGGCAAAATCATAATGCCTCAGCCACAGCGGGCTCTGACAGAGACCACACAGTGTTATACCAGTCGGAGGTTTAATATATGAGGAAGCAGGGTTTGCATTTGAAGTCTACAGGCTCAAATATGACTCACCCCCGGCTGTCAGACGTACCTCGCTCTCTCTGCATCTCTAACAACGTCAGCCTCTTCTTATCCACCATGTACTCTCCTCTCTGAACAAGGCTTCATGGAAGTGGATGGTTTTACCTCTCACCTGCTGCGTTCACAAAACAGGACAAGAAAATCAAAAAGACTCGCATACGTGTAGTTTTTTTTTTATTCAACGTTGTGAACTACAAGGAAAGACCATTTCTTATTGTACTGACACCAGTGGAATTCATTTGAAATAACGATGGAAAGTGATTTTTGATAAATAATTGTTTGACTTTTATCACCATGTTCAGTTCTTACAGCTGTAACCTCCCATGGGATGTGAATGAATGCATGCATCAACATAATAAATGTCCATACTATGAAAAATTCAATGACCTGGGTCCATCCTATATATAATACAGAACATTTGTAAATATTGATTGGACCATATAAATATATCATTGCATTTTCATGACATGTTGCCTGTTGGTCATAATGGAGAGTCCCACCGGATAAAACTCACTGTCTCATATGAATATTTATTCACTCTATACGTTTATGTATTCATTACTCGGAAGCAACTTCTGACAATTACCATATCTTTTAATGGCGATGATGTATCCCAGTGGTTTAGTAACCATTATGGGATTACAGGCGGGCTTTTTAGAGCTTTTATCCTTAAAATGAGTCCACAAGTTGGGGCTTTAATGGCCTGTTTAATGGAGTCACACAATCTAAATGCCATCTCAGTGGTATTTTTAAACGATTCGATGTAAGTCTGGGGGAAACGGTAAAGTACTGTCATTTCTTTTTTGGCATTTTAGTGCCTTGAGGAGCATGAAACAGAAAGACACAAGGTCACAGGGTCAGCAGCGGTCCAAAGGGAAATCAAACAGATCAGAGACAAGGCCTTAACAAGGTCGGGCCACTAATTTAGACAGATTTGATCAATTGGAAGTGAAGTCACACACAGGTCACCAAAAACGGACGAGCAGTTATTACTGCTAAAGGGTCAAAAGGGCTGAAGCGACTGGGCTGCTTTGATTCAGTGTCTCAGCTTTAGCGATTTGAAATCAATACGGATCAATGGCTTTGAATGGACTAGGGCATAGATGGAAATTGTAAGAATGGAAAATCAGGGCAAAACGATGTTAACAACAAACAAATTGCATCAAGGATAACATTCAAAGGCATTTACTATGAAAGGAGATATTTGTGAAGCCGTTCTGCCGCTGATTTGGTAGTCAGTTAACAATGTGATCAAGGACTGAGTATTTCCTTCAATCTGCTTCCCAGCCAGTGAAAATAATAACCAGCCTCACTGCAGGCAGCGTTATTATTAAACCTTTATCTATCCAGCGGAAGTTAACAGAGCGCAGATTAGAGTTTTAGTTATGCAAACATTTCTGGAGGGCAGAGCTGCCCTCGAGCCAGAAATGTTCCGACTGAGTTAAACCTTAATGGGAGGGAGTCTCAGGAATACAGACTTCATGACTAAATGCTCTGATACAAAGTCACTGCTGCTGCACAGCCTTCCTAGTCGGAGGGTTACGTTTGTAGCTAACCAGACGGCTACAGGCTAACGTTGCTTAAGTTAGCCTATCAACACACTTCGACTCTGAGGACATGGTTTATTAATTAAATGATCTAAGTAAAATAAATTAGGGCTGTTGATCCATTAGGTATAAAGATCTATATGATTCATTGTGTTTGATCGCTCTTTTTCTTCTTGAGATAAAATCACAGAATTGATGTAGATTCAACACAAGGGAGGTAAACAGTATATGTAAAACCATCTAGACCACAGTTCACCGTCAGCTTGAAAGGCATTAATGGTAATAATAATAAAACCCAGGTCTATATGTTCATATACAAGTTGAATTTCAAAACATCAAGGTCATTATAATTATAACTTTAGATGGAAATAATTTATTATATTATTATATGTGTCCCTGTTGGAGTGCAAATTGAATATCAATGAAGCTCCATGCAGATGTTAAACAAAGGAACAGAGAAAGATGAGAAGGCTTTTTCAATGAATTCTGTATTTTTATGTGAAGATGGTCTGGACCTAAGAAATACTGGACTTCATCTTCATCAAATCTTCTTCCAGGATCCTCTGAGTTATAGAAAGTTTGTGGATTTTGATTGAGACCAAACATCTGAGATCAACTTGGATGATCTGGAGGGTTATGGCAGGGTTAGTATCAAGGGGCTGCTAATGACTTTTACTTGCACACTGTCAGCATACAGATTATGGAACAGGTGGCAGCACTGTTAGCAGCAGTGTCATGTGTTGGCTGGCGTCAATAAGGCGGCTCTCCTGAGGGGAATTTCTTTTCACTACAATTCCCCAAAGTGTCACTGGGGGGCAGAGTGTGAGGCTATTTCGGTCATGGTTTCAATTACTCTCGGTTATAAAACGTCTGAAATAGGGATGCACATGATTAACCGTTTAACCGTTAACCGATAACAAGAACTTTGACCGATTAATACTATCGGTTATTTTTTTAATTATTATTAGGTCCTTATGTCGTCAACTCACGGGGGCGTGTCGACACGTGCAGAGTTCACGTGCCTTCAGTCATATTTCGCAGCAAAAAGTTACACAGGAGGACTGACAGTATGTGCAGCAGCCCCCATGAAGGAAGGTCAGACAATAAATGTAACCTACACGGACACTATGTGAATCACCTGTAACTACGGCGCTGAGAAAAAAAAAAGAGGATGAGGACGTCGCTGCTCTCCAGCCTGTTCACCTGCAGCTCTCCTGCAGCTCCACAGAGGAGCTGTCAGAGGAGCTCTGCTGCTCCTTCAGCCTGGTGTTTGGCTGCACTTTGTATAAAAACAGTTCTACATTGGACGATCTAACCTCCATATGAGCGCGATCAGCTGAGACAGAGCACAGTGGATGTGGCGCTGCTCTGTCGCAGCGCACATGTGTATTTAACGGCCAAAAAAAAAAAAAAATTGGAGCGGTAATTTTTTTTTTTTTTTTGCCGTGCACCTCAAGCATCTTAATCTTATCGGTTAACGGTTAATAATCGGTTAGCGAGTGTCGGTTATCGGTCAGAAAAAAAATTCAAAATGTGCATCCCTAGTCTGAAAGCAAAAACAAATCGGATCAGATGCCAGACATCGGGACCAAATCCCATCAAATGGAGGTCCGTAAATTGGAGATACTGGAAAAACGGTTCTAGCAGGCCACATTTTGAAAATACACAAGTCAAAAGTCCAAGCCCCTTTCCTCAGACTAAGCCAAGCCTCCATAGCTCAGGAACACGCAACCCTTGTTCAGTGTTGGGTTTGACACATCACAATCCAGTTGATTTGAACGCGTTCAAGATGATTGGATGGTGTTTTCACAGGATTGTCTGTCCCACATGTGATTGGCTTTTTTCATTTTTGTGAAAAAGCATTTATTTAATTGACTGCGTTTACATGCACTTCAGTACCCCGATTTCAATCGGGTTTTTTAAGTACCCCGATTATTGATCAAATTCGGGGTATGGTGTTTACATGAAGTTAGAGAAACCCGGTTATTCAGTATCCTTGTATACATGATAAATTTCATTTCATTTCATTTCATTTCTTTATTTATTGAATTGGGACAGTGCACATTCATCAACACTGACGCATTAAGTACCAGTGTAAATGTGCCGGACTTAGCACAACTGCTAAATTTCAGCCGCAGTCCCAAGGCAGGTTTCTAAAAAACATAACAGAATTTTAAAACCTTGTGATGACAAGTCATACAGTGGACAATTACAAGACAGAGCACAGACAGACAATATCAAGGCAAAACAGACGCAGACAAACAAAATAAGAACAGACAAATTTGACCCACAGTTAAAGAACAATATACCATACATGCCCGGGAACAGACATCAGTTTTAAACAGTATTTAAACTATATGAGTGCATGTCTGATTTGTTTTTAACCAATGTTTGAGATGTTTTTTAAAGACTAAATAGTTGTCACAGTTTCTGATGTGTGGTGGTAACTTATTCCAAGACTGTGTACCTCTTACAGAACTGACCATTTGACAAAATTTTGTTCTGCGCCTTGGTACATTTAGTAGGAGCCCCAGGAGGGGTTCACGTGCACCCCCTTATTTTTTTTTCTAGTCTGGATTTTTTGCATCCTTGGAACCTCTAAAATAGAGATTTGGATGATCCCCGGAACAAAACCTGTCCAAAATGTGTTTTTTGTAACGTTTTAGTACCCCTATGATGCCTGTGGAATTATTGCCAGGAATGCCAGTCAGACTGTCTTTCAAAGACTGTAGCACGTTCAAATTTTGAGCGAGCCCAAAGATAGAGATATCAATTTATTCGGGACAACCACAGGTTTCCAGTGTGACCAAGTTTGTCATGCTACCTTGTCAGGAAGTGAGCTAAAAACCTAATGATTTAAAGTCAGATGAAAATTTTGTGAGGGAAAAACAGCCATCAACATGTTTTCAAATGGTCCCTTGACCTGTCACCTAAATGTATGTGAATGGAAATGGGTTATATTGGTACCTACAGGCCTCCCCTATCCAGACATACCTAATTTGTGTGAATCTAATGTAGTTTTGGGGGAGAACTATGCAGTAATTTGCATGCAGTAACCTACAAATATGTCATTTCCGCCTATATACAAAATGGTGTATTTGACTATTTCTGCACACTGGGGTTCATAAACAGTCACAGATTTGCATGAATTGGGTATGACTGGATAGCTGAGATGCTTGTGCATCCAATCCGCCTATTCAATTGTGATTTTAGTCCATTAAGTAGTGTATTGGCATAAATGGTGCTTATTGCTTGTCTTGAGCAATAAAGCCGATAAGAACAAGTTGAAGGATTACATGTTAAACAACAACCCCAGGCAAGTGTGGGAAGGCCTAAAACACATATTATCAGGGCAACATGGCTGGGTCTGTAAGGTCATTTTAACAGAGGAGCTAAACCACTTCTTTACCCGCTTTGAGAAACCCAAAGCATTCCAGCCTCCCACACACCGCTGCCCATAGTTTCCTCTGAGCATATCCGCGCACACTCTCCCTCAAAGAACATCAGGTTCACAAGTGTGTTTAAGTCAGTGAATCAGAAGAAAGCTGCTGATCCTGATGGAGTTCCTGGCAAAGTATTTTAAGTGTGTGCTGATCAGCTGTCTACTGTATTTACAAAAATATTCCACCTCTCACTGACACAAGCCACTGTCCCTCACTGCTTGAAATCAGCCACCATAATCCCTGTTCCCAAATCCACCACCATCAGCGGCCTCATTGACTTCAGACCCATCACCCTAACACCCGTGGTCACTAAGTGCTTTGAGAGGCTGGTCCTAAAGCACATCAAGGACTGCTTCCCATCAGTTTGCCTACAAGACAAACAGGTCCACCGAGGACGCCACCTGGAACATCCTTGGACTTCTCTTACAAATGAATTTGTCTGTGATCGACCATTCGCAGAAGAGTCTTCTGACAATTTGCAGGAGAGAAGACTCTTTGTAGCTACCTTCAGCCTGATGGCTTTCTTCGTCCTGCAGCGAAGAGAGAGGAGCCGTCCACCACCGCTGCTTTCCTGGTCCATCAAGGTGTCATGAAGAGGATGATCCAAGTTATTCAGAATGGCCTCCTCCATCTTCAGTGTTCATCTCTCCACCACATCCCCCAGTGAGTCCATTAGGGAAACTTCATTGAGGTCAGTGCCTCAGGATGTTTGGCCTGTATCCTAGCAACGACTGCATGGAAAACTTTGCATTGAACTTGAGCAGCAGCCGTTGGTGGGATGTACACAATTGTTATGATTTTGAAACAATCTACTTTCTGAGTCCAATATCTCCGGCTCATCACTCTTGATGGGCAGAGAGTTGACATTTCCCTTGATAATTGACGGCAGAAAGGACACAGTTCATCTCCACTTCCAGGCCTTTAACCTTTACTAACCCTAACCCTAGCATGGCAACCACGAAAGCACATCTTCATCTCAGCTGGAATAGGGTGGCATCCTCCACACTTACTCCATTTTCAGGGAAAGTTAGGATGCTTTTAGACTACAGCTCGGCATTCAATACCATCATACCAGACAAGCTGGTCACACTAAACCTCCCTCCTACCACCTGTGCTTGGATTAAGAATTTTCTTTCTAACCATCCACAGTCTGTTAAAGTTGGTGACAAGCTCTTCCATCCTGACTTTTGGAGGCACAAGACTGACCCCCCCCCCTCCTGACCTTGCGGAAAGGGTTTCCACCTTTAAGTTTGTAGGGATCCATATCTCAGAGGATCTATCGTGGTCAGCTGACATAACTGTCCTCGTCAAGAAAGCCCAGCAACGTCTCCCCCTCCGAGGGTCTTGAGATGGAACAAACTGCAGGAAGACCTTCTCATCTCAATTGAGAGTTCGCTGGTGTATGCCATGCCATCTGTATGGTATGCTGGCTGCACTGTGACTGACAGGAAGAGACTGCAGAGAGTGATAAGGTCTGCAGAAGAAGTGATCAGCTGTCCACTTCCCTCCCTGGACTATATTGCTAGCTCCTGCTGCCTCTCCAGAGCTACAGAAATTCTCAGTGATCACTTCCATCCAAACCATCACCTGTTCAGCATGCTGCCCTCTGGGAGCAGGTACAGGTCCATCAGGTCTAGGACAAATCATGAACAGTTCCTTCCCCTGAACAGTCATTACTCTAAACACACAGTCACTTAACACAATAATATCCTCAAGAGCTCATGTATGAAATGCAATAACTAATGGTATAGGAGGAAGAAAAATTGCAAACATAAACTACTGTAGGAACCAAGGACATGTCCCATACATAATTGCTCTTGCAGAAGAAGCTTGATTTTAGTATTCCTCTTTATCATCAAAAGTCTCTGCTTCAATGGTCTCATCTTGTTGTTCTTCCTCTTCTTCGCTATCTGCCTCCTGTGTGAGTATGTCAACCAGAGATGGAGGCATTATCGGTCCAGCAGTCCAAGGTAACTGCCCGCTTGTAACCTGCAACTCTATGGTTGCAGCGATCAATGTGGGTGGAGAGACAGCACTGTGGCGGATGGCGACACCATTGTGGTGGTGGGAGGTGTCTAAGGTCCACTTCAGACTTAGCTGAGAGGGACTCATCCTCTCTGACCATCTTGTGTATCATCTTCACATGCACTGCATTAACTTTCTTTTGGAGTGGCCGGTTACAAACAGGCAGCTACACCCACCTCTGAGCAGCCTAAATGACCTAGATCTGGTAAATAATATTATATTGTTAACTGTGTTTGCTTTTTTATGTATAACAAGAACATGTATATATTACAAAATGAGTTTCACCAGGGATGGGAGAAGAATGAAGATGGAGTACTGTGGAGTATTACGGAGTACTGTGGAGTAGTGTGGAGTAGTGTGGACTGCTAGACCCATAATGCCTCCTTCTCTGGTTGACATATTCACACAGGAGGCAGATAGTGAAGAAGAGGAAGAAGAGCAAGATGAGACCATTGAAGCAAAAAAATTTATGATGGTGAAGAGAACTACTAAAATCAAGCTTCCTCTAGAGGAATTCTATAGGGGACATGTCCCTGGTTCCTACAGTAGTTAATGTTTGCAATATTTATTGCTCCTATGACCATAGGTTATTGCATTTCATACATAGTTATGGCTACATTTGGTGAAATTACTGTTTAGCACACGTGAATAAATCCTCCAATGTTCATTTCAAAGAGTGATTGAATTATTGCTCAAGACAAGCAATAAGCACCATTTATGCCAATACACTACTTAATGGACTAAAATCACAATTGAATAGGCGGATTGGATGCACAAGCATCTCAGCTATCCAGTCATACCCAATTCATGCAATTCTGTGACTGTTTATGAACCCCCAGTGTGCAGAAATAGTCAAATACACCATTTTGTATATAGGCGGAAATGACATATTTGTAGGTTACTGCATGCAAATTACTGCATGGTTCTCCCCCAAAACTACATTAGATTCACACAAATTAGGTATGTCTGGATAGGGGAGGCCTGTAGGTACCAATATAACCCATTTCCATTCACATACATTTAGGTGACAGGTCAAGGGACCATTTGAAAACATGTTGATGGCTGATTTTCCCTCACAAAATTTTCATCTGACTTTAAATCATTAGGTTTTTAGCTCACTTCCTGACAAGGTAGCATGACAAACTTGGTCACACTGGAAACCTGTGGTTGTCCCGAATAAATTGATATCTCTATCTTTGGGCTCGCTCAAAATTTGAGCGTGCTACAGTCTTTGAAAGACAGTCTGACTGGCATTCCTGGCAACAATTCCACAGGCATCATAGGGGTACTAAAACGTTACAAAAAACACATTTTGGACAGGTTTTGTTCCGGGGATCATCCAAATCTCTATTTTAGAGGTTCCAAGGATGCAAAAAATCCAGACTAGAAAAAAAAATAAGGGGGTGCACGTGAACCCCTCCTGGGGCTCCTACTAATTACAGTCACCTCTTGTTAAGGCTCTGGTTCTTCGTCCTTCATTATTTTTTCTCTGAATAAATTTATTCAGTGGAGGTGGGGCAAGTGCGTTTAAAACTTTGAAGATGAGACAGACATCCATAAAAATCTGATAGCTGTCTAAATCAAGAATGTTAAACTTTTTTAAAACATTACAATAATGAAAATGAAGAGGTTTCCTGTCCAAAGTCTTAACTGTCTTTTTGAAGAGAGACTTGATGGGTTTCAGTATGCTTTCTGTTGTGTGTGTCCATGTTGTAAAACAATAATTTATGTGTGAGAATATCATGGCATGCATAGACTTTAGCCGTCTTGGAGGTGAGAAATGGTCTTATGTGGTAGAAATTCGACAGGTTGAATTTAATGATATTTGTGATTTTTTTAACATGTGCTTTAAATGATAGTTTTATAAATACAGTATCCCGGTTTCTGATTACTGCGTCTTACGTGCGTATGTGTGTTTCATTCATGTTTATTATTTACAACAGGAAGCGCAACTACTAGGAAATATGTAGGTCCGAAAATTTACAAATTAAAAATGCTGCCATGTTATATAACTTAATAAAAGAAAGGTAAATTCCATGCAGACTGATCGGTTCATTGTAAAACATGCATTTATTGATGTAAAAGTGGTGATTTCTGTACACACGTTAGGCGACAGAGCCTCCAGGCAGCACTGCTCCTCCAATACACACATGAAGCTTCACTTTTCATTCAAACAAACTAAGGCAACTGCCACAATTGTTAGATTTCATCAATGAAACCAGCATTTATCTCCTAAAAATAATTTAACCTGTCGGCAGTAAACATCTAAAAACCTACGGGTAAGTTAATTAACGACCGTCTTCTCCGCCGGGGTGAGGGAGGAGTCTGGCCGGCCGAGCACGTCAGGAGACGGGGCTGCTGCCTCTGTGATGTCCCGGTCACAGCTCACACACGGGGAGCTTCACTCCTCCCAAAAACGTCGTAGCAAACTTGTAAACAGCCGTCATGTGGATAAACCGACCGCGCATTGGGGGACTAAACAGTTACTTTCTCGCATGAAAAAAAACAAACAAAACAAACTTAATAGTCTCCTCGTCGCTCTAGAATGCGCTCTTGTTGTCGCCGCCATTTTGTTACGTAACGTATCTATGGTAACGGTTACGTCAGCTGGCTGAGCAGCTTTCAGATATCGGGGTACTGTGTTTACATGCTCCAGTATCCTGATTTCTTTCGGAGTTCTCCGGGCAGCAAAATCGGGTTTCTCAAAATCGGGCTATGAGCTTATCCCGATTTCTGGAATCGGGAAATGGTGTTTACATGCGCAAACACAAATTCGGGGTACTTAAAAAACCGATTGAAATCGGGGTACTGAAGTGCATGTAAACGCAGTGATTGATTGCAATGAGAGTGTAAAGAGGATTTCAAACAGTTTTGTAATAAATGCTCCAGAATAGAATCTCCAACCCTATACCTTTAATTTGCATCAGGCCAGCGGGCCACTGATTTAAGGTGGCTGCGCGACAATGAAAGGCCAATTGGAGTAAAAAACAAATAAAAAGATTAATGCCTGTAAGATGTCGCAAAAGATGCTACACTGAATTTAACTAGCTCTTTACTGTCTTTGTCTTTCCGGGAACAAAACTCATTACTCTGTGAAACATTGAAGCAGCTCAGCAGTTTTTCATATAAACCTCCGTCTGGAGCAGCTGTATCTCTATTATCTTTAGCTTTTAGGTCTATTGTCATGGTTTATAGCATATAGGGGGAGTGGGTGACATCTGGTGCGGTTCCTCCTCTGGCATTCCCACAATCCTCGGGAGTCGGAGCCCCGGCTGCTTTTTAATCAGCGGCTAATTCACACCTCAGGCTGCAGGTGAAGGCGATTTAACAGCAACGACCAGCAGCTCTCTGACCCTCCAGGACCAGCGCTACATGCAGCTGGCGTTAAATAATGCACATATACCATAATATCTAATGACTTCCTCCTTGTATAGATGAGATAAATGTAACATGAATATGAGGCACAGACATTAAGGCTTCTTAATCTCTGAGGAAACGAGTGCACTGTGATTTATTATACATCACATGTTTGACATGGAACTGGAAAGAAAAAAAACGATGCAGCTCGTTCCTTTGTGAGTTATTGTTCTGCCTATGGTTTTGGGACAAATAAAATGTAAGTGTGTTGTAAATTGTGCATAATTCATGGCAGGGCTGTGTGTGTGTGTGTGTGTGTCAAGGGAGCCCATATATTTCTGCCATTATGAAGAAAAACAAGGCACTAACCCATCATGTATGACTGAGAATGAGCTGTACCTGCATACTGTGTGTGTGTATGTGTGTATGTATATATATATATATACATATATGTGTGTGTGTGTGTGTGTGTGTGTGTGTGTGTGAGTGATGAAATCATTTCTATGTAAACAGAGTGGAAACATTTAGATCTGAATCCAGCTCTTACACAAGTCTAATACAGCAAACAGAGTAATATTCACTTTGTGTTTAACATAATAAAGAATAAAGGAATTTAAAATGCTGCAACGCTCTGCCCACTTCTGTGGTCATGAATATCCATTAAAGGCCTATGTCTTGTCTGTGCGTCTTATATATTAAGGTACCAGGATAACCAGCTGAGCCAAAGCGGTGGGATGACAGAGTGGGATTTGATCCACGACGGTGGGAAGAGAAGAGGAGGAGGAGGAAGCGATGGTGCACAGACTGAGACATGAGGAGAGAGAGGTAAGAAGGCAAATCCTCTTTCTCCATCATAAATGAAGGGATTCAGAGCTGAAGGGTAATTAATTCTAAAGCCAAAGTGACGAGAGGCTAATTCCTGTTTCAGTTGACAATATAACAGTTCTCTGATACGCTGCATGTGTGTGTGCGTGTGTGTGTGTGTGATGTTGCTACTGTCTCTGTGAGGACCAGTTTAAGTGTCACCTAGACTCTGGCTGAAGATGGCTACGTCTAAGATGCTACTGAAGTCAAAGCTGTAGGGATCATGGGAGTTTTTGCCTTCAACAGGACATACCATCAACATCTCTGGTTTGGTTTTGGTTTCTCCAAGAGCACAACTGTTCAAAACTCTAAATGAGACTGTTTCACATTAGTGTCAGTGTCTGCTGTGTCCTCAGCTTCACACCAAACAAACCGATCAGGAGATCAGAACCAGCAGAATAAAGTGGTGTCACTTTAAAAAACAGTCATATGTTGATGTTCTTCGACAGACAGTAGATTTGTTAAAGCGAGCTGGAGTTGAACGTCCTTACTTTCTTTTTTCTCTGTCAGATTTTATACTGACAAACACATCAAACACCCCTGAAGACAGATGTTACCTTTTCAACTCAGTAACCAGAGTTTGAACTGCTGGAGAGGAAAAGAAGTTTTGACTGGGTAGCAGGTGGTGCATGAGTCTGGAAAATAAGCGTTTCATCAGGATTTAAAGAGGAACTATGCAAGATTTTTTACCTAATTAAACAGCTTTGGAGTAATTGTGATGGTTAAATGACTTTGCCACTTTGACGTTGCCTGGAGAATGGAGGCTCGCTGCCTTCCACCTAGCATCTATTGGCCATAAACCAACTTTGCAATATCTGTTCCTCCGACCCCGTGTCCCAGATCTCGTCTCGCGAGAAACATGGACTGCTTTACGGCACCATAGAAATAGAAATAGAAATAGAAATACTTTATTTAATCCCAGAGGGGAAATTTAAAATGTCACAGAGCAGCAGCAAGACAATACAGACAACAACACGGATCACAACACTGAAGTGGAATACATAAAGACATAAAAACACATAGTGTATTAAAACACAAAAAATAAATATAATAAAAGATGTGTGTCAAAAGTTAAAAAGTGCTGGGTCCAGGATGCTTATGGTGACTGCATTAATTAATCAGATTGAGGAGTTGTACAGCTGTATTGCAGTGGGTATGAATGAATGTTTATATCACTCTCTTGAGCAGTGGGGGAGTCTGTATCTGTGACTGAAAGTACTTTTAAGACTGTCCAGTGTTTTATGGAAGGGATGGGTGGTGTTGACAGTGATCCTGAGGAATTTAGTTTGGACTCTGTTTTCAGTGACTTCCTCCTCCTCAGCTTCACCCCTACAACAGACCGGGCCTTCTTGATCAGCTTGTTAAGCTTGTTTGCGTCCCTTTTCTTTATGCCCACACCCCAGCACACCACAGCAAAAAAGAGGGAACTGGCTACAACAGTCTGATAAAACATATATTAAGCATCCTGTTGCACACAATAAAAGACTTGAGCCTCCTCAAAAAATACAAGCGGCTCAGGCACTTCTTATAAACAGCTTCTGTGTTACCTGCCCACCCCAGCTTGCTGTCCAGTAAGACACCGAGGTACTTATATTGCTCCACAATCTCCACATCGTTCCCCCTGATGCAAACAGGAGAGGGTGGGGACTTGACACAAATGCACCCGGTAATCCCACCTCGTAGACATCGCTCCATGGATTGCCTTCTTGCTGGCTTCGTTGAAAACAATTGCACATGGCCAGGAGGAGGGTTAGTGATGAGTTTTTACAACAATGATAGAGAAAAAAAAAGTGGCCGGACTTGCATAGTTCCCCTTTAATCCCACTTTTAATGCCAAAAGAAATAAAATACTTTAGCAATTACCTGTTGAGCCTAATTTTAGCTCCGCCTTTGTCCATTCACTTGTTGTGGACTCTTAAAGCTTCAGTTGGTAACAATTATTCAGTCATATTTGCTGGAACTGTCACTATATTCTGATGGTCAGACATTAAATGAGTAATTTAGGACAAAATCCAACTCCTCTGGCTCCACCTACAGCCTGTAATCGTATTTGCCAAAATCCACCGCGACCGACGATTCTCCACCAGTCAGGTAGAGGGAGCAGGAGGAGCAGCCAATCGCCGCTCCTACACGTCGTGCTATGGATACGGTACATCTTCTGTGGGTGCATTTATGGCTACTTTGTGTGTGTCTGTGTGTGTGTGGGGCGCTTGGCAGAGGTTCATAAAGGGACCTGACGGAGTATTGTCTTGAAATTTCCGACCAAGTCGCGGAGTTTACTTTCACTTTCGTCAACTTACCAACTGGAGCTTTAAGGTCAACGGTCACAGATCAGTTGAGCTCTGATTGTGTTGATTCCATTCAAAAACAGCAACATTACCACCAATCCTGCTGTGTCCAAGTGTTGGACCACATGAGAACATGCTGTGAGGAAGACCTTTGGAGAAAAGAGTCTGTCAATCAAACACAGTCCGTGCTGCTCAGACGGTTCTTGGACAGGATTCAATTAGGCAGATTTCACAGAGGCCGGAGACACATGGTTGAGCTGATCCAGAGTTTCTGAGCTTCACGGTTGAACTGATGGTGGTTTTAAAGGCTGTAGGGCAAACACGTGCCGTGGTTTTATTACAATCAGACTCCATCAGCTGTTTGAAGTTGCAGATTGTTGGCGCTCAGTAGCACGTGACCGTCCAACCAACATTGAAAGGACAGAAGGTGAAACCCCCAAATAGCACAGAGATTGAGGTTTGATGTCAGGCACAAACTGCCAGGTCAATGTCATGAATGATATTTTGACTGGCAAGCAATTAGAAAGATGAGCATGATGGCAAATAAGGTTTCAATATGTTATATTACTATAAATTATATTTCATAATAATTCTCAAAATATAATCATTTGATTTTATTTTGTTATTTGCATTTATTTCTCATCTTCACTCCAATTTCTTGAGGACCCCTTTGAAACTCACTTGTGTAGAAATAATGGTAAATTTCATAGTAATGTCAAGAAATAAATAACAGTCAGTTGCAAAGGTCTTTGGCCATTCAATTCAAAGCATGAAAACATGTGTAATCTTTTGCCTTTATGACAAACATGACATTTTGACCGTTTTTTCTAGGCTGTTTCTTGACATTACCACACAATTACGTGCTCTTTCTTGGCTATTTCTTGACATTATCGCGTCATTAGAGGCCTGTAAATTAAAGGGTTACCAAAAAATCAATATGAGAAAAATCGGATTTGGAGTGGCAGTGTAAACCCTGTAGGCCTTTTAGTCCGTTTGACTGTAATATCCAAACAGCCATCCCTGCAGCTCTAATGCAGGTGACATACTGTAAATAAAGATATAAATGTGGAGCAGGAGCAGGTTTGAGCGCGGCTTCGCATTTCCAGCGCAGCTCAGTAATTCAACACTTTGCAAAGAGCTCGTTTGAATGTGAACCGAGCGGAGGCTTCACGTTGAGCGGGAGTCGGGACCAACGGTGTCAACTCGTGGTCGGTGAAGCACGTCGGAGGCTGCAGTCTCTCCCCCTCCTCCCTCCCTCCCCCTCTCTCTCTCTGTCCCTCCCTCCCTCCTCCTCCTCCTCCTCCTCTCAGCTCCCTTCAGCCAGGACTCCTTTATCGCCGCTTCCCTCCCATCTCCTCCGGTCCGCCGCGTTGAAACTTTCCCTGAAGGAGAACGGAGCTGTCAGCACCGCACGAGAAGAAACAAAAGCACCTGTTTTTCCAGGTTTTGCTCGGATCTTAGAGGAAGAGAAGGAGGAGGAGAAGGAGGTTTCATTCACGTTGTCGTTTTATCCCCGCGTGTGTTGGCGCAGGACGCGTCTTTGTCGGTGCGTCCTGGACCACAATGGACCGCAGAACGTGTCCGGTGCGTCGGAGCTGCGCGTCTGCGTCCGAGACGAACTGGTAGAAATCCTCTGAACCCACACATCGCACCTCACACCGGGGGCTCTGGGGGGCTTTCACCGCGCCTCCGCTGTCCACATAAAACAAAACGCGAGGTAAAGGAGGAGGAGGTTCATTCCTGCGCCGAGGAGAGGACATGGACATACTGTAGCCAGCGCTGAAACACACGCAGGAGGATGGAGCTGTATATATGAATTAAAGAAGAAGAGAAAGAAGAGGAGAAACACTGTGAACTGCAACAGGACGCAGGTGGAGGAATTTGATGTCTTCACAGGTGAGTGAGCACGTTTTATCCACATCCTGCTGCTGAGGGACGTGAATGTCTGTGCGCCCTTGGTTCTTTGACACGGACGGTTCAGAGCTGGTCGGTGTGGAGAAATGTGAGGTGGAAGTTGTCAGAAGTTGTTTTTATTTTATTTAAATAGCTACATTGAATACAGAAATACATATGGATCATGTGGAAGTTTGAGTCCAGTCGGTGGATTTTGGGAAAACGAGGCGAGGAGCAGCTCTGATGTGTGAGTGAACAACATGTTAAAGGAAGCAAATGAATGAAGAAAAATACACAGCATGTGTGTGTCTGTTTCTGTGTGTGTGTGATTGTGTGAACTTGACGAAATGGTGATCGTGTGCAGGTGGATGAAGCAGCTCAGTGCTCGTGCAGATGGATGGAGCTGCGTTTTTACGCATCGCACCGTCTATTGTGCCTCAGAAACGCCCGCTCACGGCCATTCAGGACACTTAAGAGTTTTAAAACGTGACATTTCATATTGTTAAAGACGTGACGTGTGATAAAGGCGACACCCTGCTGATGGAAATTAAGGAAAATCTCTTAAACCCTGTTTTTTTTTTGGTTTGACAATAATCCCCCACATTTCAGGCTGAGCGACTTGTGGAGACGCTGAGATGTGATCGGAGGGTGTGTGTGTTTAGCTCTGCTTGGTTTCATTCACGGAGGGTGTGGCTGCTGCTCGTGTGTCCATCCCTGCCTCTGCTCTGCTCCAGCTTTCCTGCGTCTCGTCCACGCTCCTAGAGGGAGGGGTGAGGGCGTGGGGATGGAGGGGGGAGCGGCTCATTCAGCAGCAAATACCTGCACCAAACTGTGAATTAAATCATCTAGCATTCCTCTGTGTGTGTGCGCGTGTGTGTGAGAGAGAGAGAGCGCGTACATGTCCCGCTAATCCACCTGTCTCCAGGGAGGATTAAAGCTGCTAGGGACATTTTGGGACCAGATTTTTTTTTCTTTTTTATTCTTCTTCGCATTTCAACAACATAATCTGTGACACAAAACGTTTGTTCCTTGAGCGTACACCCCAGAGATGAAGCCACAAGTGCCAGTCCATGCGCAGCAGCAGCGTCTGATCCAAAGCGGATGGCTGCGTCTTGAGTGCAAATATTTTTAGTAGCCAAGGCTGGTTGGGCCCATTGAGGGATGGAGGGAGGGTGGGAGGGAGGGAGAGGGGTGGGGGGAGTCAAAGCATGAGTCAAGCTTGGGGGAATTGTGACAGAACAATTAGTGATACCAGCAAAAAGACAGAACAGTATTTAACTTCACTGCAGATGCCTTTTCTCAATTCTCAATCAACCTGTTTTCTCGTTTATGATAGAAAACAAGTGTTACAGCCTCATTTGAGTGAATGATGATAATTAGACTTTTGTTTTTATCACATCCTGGTTCCTCTCACTCGTTCTGCTCGTCTTGTCACAGCTCAGTTCATCGCTTCCTCTTTAGAAAAAAAAAATCAACTTCCTTTATCAGCTTGAAAATGGAAAGAATTGTTGGCAAAGCTTGAAGCGGTCACAGTTTGGTTTCTGTCTTTCTCCACCTCCTGTTTCATTTCGCTGGTTTCTCTCAGGCCGACACGCTCCTTGGGCTGAGGGTTTGATTCCCAGTTGTCATCAAAGACTTTTTCTACCTTCTCCTTTCCCAATTCCTGGTCCAGGAGAAAACGCTCTCTGACGCTCAGCGATTCAAATTCTGGAGGCTGTGGTGACTTTCTGCTTAGCATATTTCATTCATCACCCATTTCCTGTTGCGAGCATGCTCTCACGCAGCTCGCAGTCTGAGAGTTGGGGCCTCATTCACATTCGTGGGTATGTGAAATAATTTTATCCGCCAATTTTTATCTGCTTCTGAGCTCAGCATTCATGCTCTCTCAGCCTGAACGCTCACAAGGAAGGATGCGCACGCTGAAATACAGGTTGATTGTTGAGGCAGTTTGTTTTCCTGTCAAATGGAAAAGGTCTCGTGGCCTGAGGGACTTTAAACAAAGCTGGCAGAGACACATACAGTCAGACATGTCCACATTAACATCCTCCTCTGTCTCCAGGACGCCCACCTTGTTGGAAATGCCACATCCTTCAACTCCACCTCTGATTTGATTTGCAGAATTAATCACATATAGATATATACGCGTTCAGTATATATCACCTCTGTGTTTTCTTTCCCTCTTTTTAAAAAGGGGGTGAAATGAGCTGCACGAGAGAAGCCTGGCTCTGAATGATGGCAGCACAGGGAAGAACAATAAGTGCAGAGGATGAGATCAGAGCGTTCGAATTCAGGAGGAAAATGGATTTCAAAGGGAAAACCCGGTGTTTCAGGGAATGAAATGGGATGTGATTGTGCGCTGGGCTTTACTGGCTTCCATTCAGTAATCTTTTTTTTTTTTTCGATGTCTGTGCAAGAATATGCATTTCATGTCTGCAGGCAGTGTGTGTGTGTGTACTCTTGTCTTTGTATCGGTGGAAGGACCATGGTGACTTCTAGACCTACAGGGGGACAATGATCTGGTCCTCACATCTACAGTATCTAATGGCTTGTTGGGCACAAAGCTGTGGGTTTCAAGGCAACAGTGTTGGACTTCAAAGCTCTCCTTGGATCACGGACCGCCGTCTGAAACCCTCTCTGATTGGACGGTCGTCATCCCACAGATCTCATAATGTTCAGAAACTGCTTCATGCAGCGACGTAAAAATAGATACCGTTTGACCTTCTCTATGAAACTGTCTTTTCTCACTCCTTACACTACTTCTTCTTCCTTCGGTCTTCGTGTGCACAGGCGGGTGAAATGCCATGAATGCTTCAGAGTGACCTAAAGTCAGCGCTTGTAGAGTTCACTGTGCTCCAGCCTTCTTTGAAATAGATGTGTTTTTTTTTTATCGCTGCACCTTCGAGTGTAGCTTTTATGAACAGTTGTAAACACACAGCATACCTTACAAACGGACCTTAGCTTCTCCAAGTGTCCTCAGCTGATTTTCAAACCTTCACCAATTTTAAAAATGTGGGAGACCTCAGATATAAAGACAGTTTCAACCCCCAATGTTCATATGCAACACAATTCTCCAAACACACACTGTACGATTTGTCTGGTTTGTGCCAACCTTGTTATGATACGTCTTGCCTGAAGCATTTTAATGGCTCTTGTGTTGGTGCCATTCTTCCACTGGTACGTCTTTTTTTTGGATAATCAATTTGGGTTGGTTAGATGCCATGTTTGTAAGACTGCCCGGTTTTATATGATCAGGAACAGTAAGGTGATTGGTATTGATAATCGTATTGGTTGGGGGTGACAAATCAGGTCCAGCATTGGGCCTAAAACCATCTGAGACTTTTGGGTGTTAAAGAATCTAGACTTGACTTTATAGACAAGTTCATTGGGTTGAAATGATTGTACTCAGTCTGTTCAGGGCAGATGCAGTGTTGATTTACTGCCACGGGTGTTTGGTCCAATTAAGGAGAAAATATTTAGAGGTGACTTATTATCTTGGTCTGAGTTTGTTCAGGCGGACTGGACCTGATGTCCTGGATCAGTTAATTGATCTTCAGTCGACTTGGTTTGGTTTGGTTTTCCAGAAGCTCTAAATGGTCGAATCAGTCGCAGCTGTCCGGCTTGAATGTTATTTTGCCGAGGTACCATCATGAAGAAGAACGTGCTCCCTCTGAACGAGTGCTACTAGTTTTCTCAAGACGGTCGAGTCGTGATGAGCTTCACCTGCGTTTCTTTTCATCCTCGTCAAAAATCTCTTCAGTCTGAATAAATCTCGCTAACGTGAAGCTTTGATTGCATGAGAGCACTCGTGTTGCTCCCATATGAATCCCGCCCTCCCCCGACCCTCCCCGACATGCATCCTCTGTGTATGTGTGTGTGTGTTTGACTACAATCACGGCACTTGATTCACTTATACAGTGGAAGAGGATTTCATTTGGCTGAATTGCCTCAGTCTCTCTTGGTTGAGACGCACAAGATTAAAGTGACAATCAGCAATGAGAAGCAACAACAATAACCGTCCCCACCCCCCCAACCCCAGTCCTCCTGCGACCCTTCACGGGGAGCGACTGACTGATCACAGAACCCAGCTTTAACCTCCAGTGGTGGGCTGGCAGTAGACGACGCTCCGCAATTGTGAGTCAGCCCCCGCTGCTGCTGCTGCTGCTGCAACACTTTCCTTCCTCCAAATGGACAGTGGAGATAAATATAGAAGCTTCTTAGGTCTGATGACATCCTTCCTGTAATGGGCTTGTGTGTCTATGTGTGAGCAATTTAGGATTTCCCAGCTGCGACCGACTCAAAAAGTCCGGGATCCTAAATGAGCAAAAACCGAAGTGGTATCCATCATTAAAGCTCCTCAGCATGAATCAAAGTGACTTCTCATTTCCCCAGTGGTATTTCAGAGGTGGTGTTGTAACAGCAAAACCTCCACTCTGATATTTAGAAGATTCATTGTTGATTTATTCAAATCATATTTGTCCACGTCCTTCAAAATGAGACGTCAAGCCCCCTTGAAAAGTCAGGCATCTACTTTAACTAAATTCAAGAGTGAAACTAACCAGTCGCTCTTAGCTGTGCATAAAAGTAGCATTTAATGAGCTGTAGCTGTCTGTGCTCTTTAAATATTGATCACTGAACATTAGAGAATGATGTTCTCTTTTACTTTTTTTTTTAGGAAATGGAAATTGCACAGTTTTGTAATGAAATGCTTTTACTTGTAGAGTGAGAATGGGCTGTCGTAAGCTAAAAAGAGTGGGAGTGCTACAACAGCTGTCCTGCTGCATAGAGCTTTAAAACTTCAGGGTGGTGGTGGATGTACAGGCTCCAGATGGGGACTCAGAACTGGGGTGGGCTTTATCTGGTTTAATCTGATTTGGGGTGGTTAGGGAATAGCCTTAAAACCAGCCGTCAGGACTTCCTGTAACCTTATGATGTCACAACAAAGCAGTCACCAAACCCCGCCCACATGGGCCTCCCCATCCTACACTTCCAGGATTTGGAGTTTTTTTTTATAACCTGAAATCTGCTCTGTTTTTATTGGCTCACTCGAAAACCAGTCATCCAATTGGAACCAGTAGAAACCAGTCATCCCATTGGAACCAATAGAAACCAGTCATCCCATTGGAACCAGTAGAAACCAGTCATCCAATTGGAACCAGTAGAAACCAGTCATCCAATTGGAACCAGTAGAAACCAGTCATCCAATTGGAACCAGTAGAAACCAGTCATCCCATTGGAACCAGTAGAAACCAGTCATTAAATTGGAACCAGTAGAAACCAGTCATCCCATTGGAACCAGTAGAAACCAGGCATCCAATTGGAACCAGTAGAAACCAGTCATTCAATTGGAACCAGTAGAAACCAGTTATCCCATTGAACCAGTAGAAACCAGTCATTCAATTGGAACCAGTAGAAACCAGGCATCGAGTTGGAACCAGTAGAAACCAGTCATTCAATTGGAACCAGTAGAAAACCAGTCATTCAATTGGAACCAGTAGAAACCAGTCATCCCATTTGAACCAGTGGAAAACCAGTAATCCCATTGGAACCATTAGAAACTTATCATCCAATTGGAACCAGTAGAAACCAGTCATCCCATTGGAACCAATAGAAACCAGTCATCGAATTGGAACCAGTAGAAACCAGTCATCCCATTGGAACCATTAGAAACTTATCATCCCATTGGAACCAGTAGAAACCAGTCATCCCATTGGAACCAGTAGAAACCAGTCATCGAATTGGAACCAGTAGAAACCAGTCATCCCATTGGAACCAGTAAAAAAAAAACAGTCATCCAATCTGAACCAGTAGAAACCAGGCATCCAATCTGAACCAGTAGAAACCAGTCATTCAGTCTCTTCTGATTGGCTTTTGGATTGTCTGTTTTGGACAATCCAAACCACAAATATTCTTTTCTTATGGGATCAAAAGTGTAAAAACAACATTTTGGGATTTATAGAGCTGAACATGTGATGTAGGAAAGTTGCCAACCCCTTTTTAGATGGTTCAAAATGTTCTGGCAGGATCCCGAGACCTTTCAGAGGAACATGACAAGACCTTTTAGCGCTGGGATCAAGTCATCTCGCACTGTTCAAGAAAGCGTCTTTTGTGACCACAAATACATTAACAACAACCGCTTGCATGTTGGAAAAAGCCTTGAATAGAAGCAGAGCCATCATAGATCTTTAACTGCACCGAGTAGAGAAATGAAAAGCGAAACCTCTTACACTCGTTTACAGATGGGAAGAAGTATTGAGTTTATCCTCTGGGCTTTTAGAGGGGTTTTCTGAAGAATGCATTAATGTCTTACTCTCTGATTCTATCATTGATTTTCTTGTTTGACGTGCTGCCAACCTGGCACCTGTTTTTGTCCTGGAAGGGTTTTTTTTTTTAGTTGTGTGATCTTTCTCCAGATCGTTTTATTCTGCTAAATGTTTTATCAGGAGTTGTTCTGGCTTGTCTGAAGGGTGGGAAATTTCTTTCCTCTCCAATGAAGCCTTTTGCCTCCAGAAAACAATAGGCTTACTATAGAAACAATAGAAATGCTCTACAAACATTTTTTATCAGTGTATATTGCAAAAAAAGAGAGAAGTTCCTCAGCCAAACTATCACAAGATAGATTTTCAGAAGCTTTTTTCTTATGAAATACAGATAAATCGCATTTCCTCTCAGCAGCAGAACAAAGAAGAGCCAAGCGTGCATCAAAACCAAAGTTATTGAATCCTGCTTCAGAACATTTCTTATTGTCAGACTTGTTCACACTTTTGCGTCACCACAGTTCACTTTGAATATTTCTAAGTAGTTGAAGCTGATTATTTGCAAACTGCACAGATTAAAGACTTTCTCCGAGCTGCCGAGACCTTTTGCCTGCAGGAGCGCAGAGCCGGGAGCAATGCCGCCTTTTTTTATCTCAGAGACCTTGAACTGCTTCGTAGACCTTAGATCTAAAAAAAAAAGTTTTTTATCTGAGCGAGAACAGTAAACACACAGCTGGGTGATAGAGGGGTTGAAACAAAGGAGTAGAGAGAAGGGAATAAAATGAAGGAAAGATTAAAAGTAAACAGAAAAAAATACGAAATGGAGCCTTTTATTTTTTAAATTTAGAATATGGAGAGAAAACAAAAGGGTGAGCAGTTTGTGGCTCAACCTGGTGCAGATCAGCTGTCTGTCAATCTGAACATTGATATCACAAGGTCAGTGGGTCCAGTTTTAATCTGCTGTAATCACAGTTTATATAATCTCTATGTATAGATATAAATACCCTTATGTGCCTGTGTACTGTAGCCCTCTTTTCATTGGTTATACAGCAGCGTGGAGCAGCCAATAGGAAGCGAGCAGACAGATTATGTATGGGTTTAGCATCAATTTGCTGAATTAAAACCCATGAGATGCGTCTGTCTATGCGATATATGAAGATGTGTTTATGATAAAGGATCAAGTCCATCCTCAGTGTTATGGGCTTTTATAGTGAAGTGTTATTGGTCAAGAAGGATTTAACAAATGAAAGATAAACAGGACGGGTCGCTAACTACGTTACATAATCCACAGGATTTCTGGAAACTTGGAAGAACCTGCTGTGTTTAGTCAGCAACTGATGGGGGGGAGGAAAGTAACGTTTTGGAAACTTTTCAGGAAAATTCCTCACGCTCAGCGTTTTTGATCGGTTTTACTTGGACGGTGGCGGATCAAGGCAGCTCATTTATTTTCCTGTCACATCAAGTCCAAGTTAAGGCTTCAGCCGTGGGCCAATAAAATCTACGGAGCCGTCAGATAAGATTTTTTTAAACTGGAAAATCAGACAGGAAAAGCTGCATTTGGACACTTTGGAGAGCGGAGAAAATTGCATTGTTGGCCATGAAGTCGTCACAGAAAGAAGATGAATTAGCCTGTAGCCTCACCTTTGTGGGAAATAGAGTCACCTGCAGTGCTGTTTAAAAGCTGTGATAAAAGGGACAGGACCAGAGATGTTATGTTTTCATGTCCAGATTAGAATTTGGAGGTAAAAAACAAACATGTTTTTGGTCATAAATCTCTAATTCACCCAATAACTGTGACACATTTTAACACAAATGTGTAAAAAGGATCCAAAAGGTCAATTTCAATGTGACATCATAATGTTCTCTAACACCACATCTGGTCATTATGCAACGTTTTTTTCCTGCTGTGTGATTAATTAGTTAATCAGATAATCATTTAAACCTATAGACGTAATCGTTGTTAAACATGTTCACGTGCTGAATTTGTAGCATCTCATCTCTCGTAGGAACAACTCAATTACCTGGACTGACTGAGCAAACATAATTGTCTTATTTAAATTTCAGGTTTAGTTGGAGCTCTACTGCGCTGAAAGAGAAATAAGCGATTCATGGGAGAAATTAATTGAATATGCTCAATGCAAAAAGACGAAATGACAGTAAAACAGAAAGGGAGAAAGAGTCAGAGGTGATTTCGGCCGTCCCAGTCTTTTGGAAATACATACTATATTCATCCACTGCTCCACTGTTTTCCCAGTGGCGCAGCAGTCGGCGGCTGGATTATGATCAGAGACAGTGTTTGTTTTTGAACAAGTGAGGCATCACATTTATAAACAGACCAGAGGCCACAGTCTGTGGTTTAGGCAACAACGTTATGCGAACAATGGTGGTTGTTTAGTTCGACTCAAATAAACAGGTTGTGTCATGTGGCACTATGCTAAAATCATATCTACAGATTTTATCGATATGAAATCTTGCAAAGGAGCATGTGCCACTTCAGATTTGATCGTATCTTTAGTTGTGTGACGTCACTTTGAACTTTATCACGTTCTCCTCCTGAGAACCTAAACCTGTTAACAGCTTTAGAGGAACAAAAACTTCTCTGTACTCCACTTGTTGCATTATGAATGGGTTGTTTGTTCCCGAAGTGTCTTAGTAGGCTACAATACCATTTCCATTTTCATTGTTGCTGTTTTTCTGTCAGAAATCTCCTCTAATGTCACAAGAATAGTCGACAAATCTTTTAACCACGCTATGAGATAATAACAGAACGTTACGAGAGAGAGTTGTTTTAGAGGTAAATTCATGCAAAACTGCTGATGCGCGTTCCCGGGACAGTTTTTCAGCAAGCAGTCTCTGTATTTACCTCTAAAACAACTCTGTCTCATAACGTTCTGTTATTATCTCTTAGCGTGGTGAATGTGCAGGTCACAACTTGTCCACCAGAGCGTTTTGGAGTTGTTGGATTGTGTATTTGATGAGTTTGATGAGGGAAACCAAGAAATCCCATGAGCCTCTGTAGCGTAGCTCTGAGCAGCTCGCAGCTCGCGGCTCTGCTCCGCCGTTCTAAAAATAGCTTGCACCGACAATTAAAGGTAACAAACCTACTGCTATGACTATAGGGATTATGGCAATGGGCCAATTTGCCAAAATGTTGAATTGTCCCTTTAACGTCACTGTCAACTTTACTGTCCCACTGTTTGAGAAAACAACAGCCGGAGTCATCCGACATTCCCAGCAGGATGTTTTCTAATATAACATCTGAGCCGATGTTCTCTCATCTCTAGTGTGTCTCTCTCCGCCGCTCCCTGGGGCCTCCTTTGGAAATCATACGCAAGTGCGAGGTAAAAAAGTGTGAATTATGTCCCATATGGCTCCTTGTAGATTTCCCTCGCCGCGCGCTGCGTCTCTTCTCGTCCATATGCACGGCTTCCGACTGCAGTTATTTTACAATTTCCTTTTCTGTTTGAGCTTCTCCTCGATCGCCTGCTGTCTGACTGTCTCCAGAGAGAGAGAGAGAGAGAGGAGGATTACAGAGGGATGAGTGAGTGAGAGAGGGAGGTGAGAAGTGGAGGAGACGTTGCCATGTGCATTCCTCATGTTCCTGTCAGGTGAAAGTCAAGGAGGTCGGGAAATCAGATGACACAATGGCCACTCATCACCAAACGTGTGTGTGTGTGTGTGTGTGTGTTTAGATTATCTTCATCTCTTAATACCTCAAACACATGTACCTGCATAGTGAAGGTTATCACTGTGACTGATCTGTTTAATCTAGGAGTTGTCCAAACTTGTTGTCACACCCCAAACACACACATTGAGGTCAGTTACAAAGAGATAAACACTCTCCACATCCTTATTCTGCTTACAGTATAATTTATTTCCATTTGTATATAAAAAGAAAACTGATTAAACCTAAGTGGTGAAAAGAGCTCGGCTCAGATGGAACAAACATTAATCAGATGAGAAGTGCTGCAAATAGAGGAGGGTACAGTACGTTTACATAGATCCAACTGGAAAACAGTGACGAGGCGTTTACTGCCCGTTTCAACTTTAACAAGAAAATAAACACAGCAGTTGTTAAAACCAATGTTTGGATTGTCTGCTCCGGGCCACCGTAGAAACATGATAAGGGAGGAAGTATTCTTAGTTTCAGGTGACTAATGTGGCTGAATGTGAATATATATATAAGTCCCTTCTCCTTATGAGTCAGTTTATGTCATTTAACACATATTTTAGATGGATTACCTTCCAGATCAAAGTCTGTTTATTGATTTTATATGGTATTAACAGATAGGGTTGTAATGATTCTGAAACCAAAACCGTGATATTAATGTCCACAAGAAGACAGGCCTGCTGATGTCAATCACAATGATTTTTTTTTTCTTGCTTGGAAATTCAAAGAAAAGCTGCGATTGGACAATTTGAATTTGGACAATGTCATGAAATTTCACCTTTGTTGCTGTTTAATTTGGAGTAAATAACAAGAACCCAACAGATTTTGGTCGTTTGGGGCCAGTGCTGATGTTAGGAAGTAAAAAATTATCTACAGACAATCTTATGTTTACATTAAAACTTCTTTTTTATATATGTATATGTGTATATATGTATGTGTATGTATATATATATATATATATATTACATAATGATCCCTTGGATATGGTTCAGATATGAAAGCCAAATAACTATTGGAGACAACAATAAATGGCCTTTATAATAACCTTCATTATTCATAATATATTCATAAAGGCCTCATTCATAATGGCCTCATTGAAGCACTGTAGCGTTCTCTTGAAAAATGTAAATAAAATACTTTAAAAATAACTAGAAGAAGGTCAAAAGGTCAATAATGAATAATGACACACTTCCTTTAACGTCCCAGCATTGTGTGGAGCAAAACCTGTTGTGCAAACAGTTCACAGTTCACTGCAAAGTTTAAAGACACAAAGAAAGTGTTCACACCGCTTCCCATCATCCAACACGTACACACACACACACACACACACACTGACAGGTCGTAGTGAGTCTCTAATCAGCTGATTAATCAGTCGGTCTTGGAGATAGTACAGTGGTAAAAACATGCAGCACTTACAGTAACCGCCGTCAGGACTGGTGTGTGTCGCCACGTATGGAAACGAGTGTGTGAGAACGGGCTGTGTGCGTCTGTGTGTGTAAACCAGGTGAATCAGAGCGAGGCCGTGGTTATCTGATGAGCGCCGTAGAGAGCTGCGGAGCCTCGACGGCAGCGCCCGCTTTATCCAAACACAACGGTGATCACACCTGCACCAACGCTCCCCTCAGATCCATCCACGCTCTTCGGGGAGCAGCTGTGTGTGTCTGTGTGCGACATCATCACACCTGTCTGCCTTTACACAAACATACAACACACATACTGGAACGCGTGTGAAGGGATTGTCATTTAACAAGGCAGCCATGACAGAAGAGTCCTGCATCTGTGCGCACACACACACACACACACTGATGTTATTCCTGCTGTCTCTCTCACACATTTTTTTGCGCTTCGCCACACGTCGAAATCCCCCGTACATCCTGCCGGCTCCCAGGGAGTTCCCATCACAGGAGAGGGATTTAGCTCCCCACATGTCAGCATATGGTGTGTGTGTGTCTGTCTGTGTTTGTGTGTGTGTGTGTGTGCGTGTGCGTGTGTGTGTCAAGACTTCCCACAATTCCCTGATGTCATTTGTCAAGTGTTGACAGAAGACGTGAGGGAGGAGTTTTAAATATAGATGAGCTCAGAGCATCGGTTCAATTAAATCACAGGATCAAACTTTTACTCTGAAAACACATTTAGGGACAATTTTTCTTCTCTCCCTCTTTTCTACAACTTCCTGCTTCCTTAACAGCCCTTATTTCCATCTTTTACAGGTGTCCTCCATCCTCCACAGGTTTATTCATCTCCTCTTCCTCCTGCATCTCTCTCCTTCTCATTCATTTCATCTTTTTCCTCCTCCCCTTTTCTTCCTGCTCTTGAACCTTTCCACATTTATCTCATGTGTTCTGCTGCTTCATTCCTTTGTTCATATCTTCCTTCTCTTTACTTCCTACCTTCCTTTTCACATTTCTGTTAGCTTCTACTCTTTCCTTTCCTTCTCTACTTCCTATTCCTTCTCCTTTCAGTTTTCTTCCTCCCTCCCTCGTTCCCATTTATTCATGTCCTCTGTTGTGAACATTTTGTTCTCCTCCCTCGACCACCCTGCTGCAATTTCTTTCTTCCCCTCCTCCCCTTTTCCCTCTTTCTCCTCCTCATCCCTCCCTTTACTCCCCTCTGTCGTGAAGCCTCCCCTCTTGCATTCTTCATCCTCCACTCCTTCACCTCTTTCTCTTCCTGCATCTAATCTCGCTCACACCTCTCTCATTCATTTATTTCCTGGCTTTTCTCCCTATTCATTCTTATTCCTTGCTTTCATCTTCTCCGTGCTCACTCTTCCCCTCCTCTCTCCCCCTCTCTCTCCTTTTCTTCCCTCGCTCTGTATTCAACTCAGCTCTCCACCTCTCTCCTCAACTCTTAAGGAAGAGTCCACAAACACTTACTCTCTCACTCTTTCTCTAGCTCCTCTTTTTGAAGGTGATGTGCTTTGGGGGATTCATCAGTTCTGACACTTTGACACGCACACATATTTCTACAACTGTATGTTTGTTTGCAGCATAAACACTCCTTCACTTGTCACTTTTTCTACGAGCTTTACAACTCTTTCCTCTTGTTTCTTTGGTAACACTTAGCTTAAACATTATTAAAGGGATAGTTCCACATTTTGGCAAATTGGCCCATTGCCATAATCCCTATAGTTTTCGGAGTAAGTTTGTTACTTTTAATTGTCGGTGCAAGTTGTTTTTAGAACGGCGGAGCAGAGCCGCGAGCAGTTCAGAGCTACGCTACGGAGGCTAATGAGATTTCTTGGTTTCCCTCATCAAACTCATCAAATACACAATCCAACAACTCCAAAACGCTCTGGTTGACAAGTTGTGACCTGCACATTCACCACGCTATGAGATAATAACAGAACGTTATGAGACAGAGTTGTTTTAGAGGTAAATTCATGCAAAACCGCTGATGCGCGTTTCCTTCGGGGGCAGTTTTTCAGCAAGCAGTCTCTGTATTTGCCTCTAAAACAACTCTGTCTTGTACGTCCCGTTATTATCTCATAGCGTGGTGAATGTGCAGGTCACAACTTGTCCACCAGAGCGTTTTGGAGTTGTTGTATTGTGTATTTGACGAGAGAAACCAAGAAATCCCATGAGCCCCCGTAGCATAGCTCTGAGCAGCTCGCGGCTCTGCTCCGCCGTTCTAAAAATAACTTGCACCAACTATTACTGTAAAGGTAACGAACCTACTGCTATATCAAATGACATTCATGACAGTGCATAAGGAAGAAAAAGCTTTATAATTGATCAATTGCAGTGTTTTTATAAAGTCTTACTTTCTCTCACACTCATTAAGAGTTTGCATGGCTCTGGGTGCAGATTGTGGCACTAAGCCTGCTGGGGTTATAGGGGTTCAATTCCCAGGGAAAGAGCCAACCAGACAGTGTGTAACACTCCCACCCCACACACCCCCACCTCCCCTCCGGCAACATCACACTGCAATATAAAAACTCCATTAAGCCTGCTTAGGTGAGTCCATTAATCACAGGTACTTAACCTTTGATGATGTCACTCACACACACGCTCTCATTAACAGATTTATTGGCCGAGGCCTGTTCTGTCTGGAGCGCTGTAATTAGGGATTGCGTCGGTTGTCGGGAGGTTTCACAGGAAGAATTAAAGGTTGTTCAGGCGCTTCTGAGATGCGATAGAGTCCAGGTGGCTTGTTGGGTCGTCGTTGGGCAGATTCCAGCTGTTATCCTCTAGTATTGGCGGGGAGATTTCCAGCAATGTCAGTCAGAACTAGTCCTGATTTGGAAGTCTATGACACCATTGTATATATGGGCTGGATTTTAGGCCATGAAATGAGGTATATTTTATCAGAGCAGTAGAAAAAAAGCATGTAGGATTTATTGTGCTGTCTGGATAGGGATCCTTCTTGACATTGTGATGTGTCGCTCTGATTAATTTCCAGGAAGCTCAGATCTCTGTGGCAGTCGGCTCTTTTGATCCCTGTGCATTTACTGCACAGCAGCTGAAATAAAAGATTTTGCCATCTGATCTCAACATTTAAAATCATGCACCTACATGTTATGAGCCAACATGTAAAAACACAGCAAAACAAAGATACGAATGGACTGTATTTCTTAAGTTACAGTTTTAAAGCGGATTTCCCCTTAAATCTACTATTGTTCCTGTGAAAAGGACATTTGTGTTCAGGAAACCATCCCTGGATAGAGACTTAAGAAACAAAAAAAACACAAGATTATAATGTAGTTTCACTTTTATTTCAGCTACACTGTCGGATTAGGAGATTTAACTGACAGATTTCCATGGTATCTCTACTCCATCTTGTCGTATTCGTCTTAAGAAATCCTCCAAAACATTTCTCTTTTTTTCTTTCTATCCCAGAGTTGATGGAGTGGGTCTAGCTAACGCAGAGCCTGCTAATATTCCCAGCAGTCAAATCCCCTCCACATCTGGCCTCCAGCCAGACTGAAGCAAACACTCAGACAGTATCTGGAAGAGTTTAGAAAGATGTCGGCTCCCGCTTCAGATCCTTGGCAGTGTGCTGCCACGACTTTAAGCCGAGTTTGTGATGCATGAAGACAAAAGGGAGTTCCTTGTGCAGCTGTCTGACTCCGGGCAAAGACTTTTATTTGTCTTTTGGGGCATTTTCACCTGATTAATTATTGATAGAAGGGTAAAGTCTGGAATTATTAAACAGCCACTAACCCCCTTAAGTCTGTTCTTCCAAATATCATGTTGTCTGTGGAGCCTCATCAGTCTGTGGCCATTTGAGGTTATTTCTCCCTTAACTTGACAATCTGTGTTTTCTAACAAGCCCCCGTTCATCTGTGTGAGTCGCTGACTTCAATCAACACACTCATATTAAAAGTTACAAAACTTTTTTTTTCAGGCTCATTGTGGCCTCACTGTGTTTATCATTGATTCTCAGCCTCAGCCTTTCTGCATCTAGAGTCACATTACTCTTTCCAATTGGCTGCAGTGGTTGCTGTCGGAGCCAATCAGAGTGTCTCATATGGAGGCTTGGCTTTTCTTGGCTGTATACCCAAACTAAAAGGGAGTGTTGCTTAGTGTTATTGTTTATTCAGAGGGTGGAGATCTTGTTCTGAGGTTAGTGTGAGGACAGAAAACAGACAGATGGACGAGACGAGACCTGTCGCATGTTAAAGCAGCAGAGAGTTTGGAGCTGAATTTTCAAGGAGTAGACAGCCCATAAATTCTGCTCCAGAAACTTAAACTCAAAATGACCTCTATAACAACCCGAAACAGATTAATGCTTTTTTTCCCGAGGTGATATTTTCCTTCTTTATTACAGCTTTACTACTCTATAAAATTAGGAAAAAAATCAAGGTCCATGTTCAAATGGATTTTAAAGAAGTCCTTATTATTTGATATACTCTATAATAATAAACTGAGGTTGTGTTAATACTGAATATGTGGAGCTCTTGGTGAAATTTAAAATAATGAAAAAGTCTTGTAGCCCTCAGAGACTTAATGAAGAATTGCATATTGATTATGTTTTGTTGTTTATATGCAGAAGTAACATGAATGACCAGTCAATACAAAAATAATTACATGTATATTATAAGATCCCTTGTTTAGTTTGATTCAACCCCTGAGGCTGTGCAAATTAGGCTAATTAAATTAATTATATTTGGATAACCAATTATTTTAATGCTGATTAAACAAATGTCATTGTTGTGCCAAACTAGTTTCAACTTCTTCTCTCATTAGAAAAGAAGAAGAGAGAAGAAATTAAACAAATTACAAGGAAGACGACAAAAAAGACAAAGTAAATCTCTGCAGTTTGTTTTTGAACTGCAAATCAAAGAGTCGGTATCGTAACAACAGACACAAGGGCAATCAATGAGGGAGAGAGAGAAAACAACAGATGGCAAACGATTTTCAAAAGAAAGGCAAATTAATCAAACACATTAAACAGAAAATACGAAGGAAATTCAGACAGACAGATGAAACTGAACTAGCGCCAAAGTCCTTTCAAAGTCACAGCACGTCAATCAGTCGCTCCAAACTAAGACTTCAATACTGGCCTGCTGAAAGTTTTCAATAATTCATCCTATTAATAATAACACAATTTAACACAAAAGGAAAATGAAGCCATTTTATGCCCAAATGTTAAAATTACATCGTCTAAAATAATAGAGCAAAATTCCTGTCTTGTTAGCTAGTTATTAGCTACTTTCTAAGAGATATCGGACGAAATGCTTCACTTTTTAATGGTGTGTGTTCCCAAGCTAACTTTTTAATTGGCAACACATTTTTCTATTGGGCAGTTAATGCTCGGGGGTTTATTAGGGCTCCACTTATACCACTGAGTGAAAGTTTTCCAAACTATCTTTGGGAGCTGGCTAATTTGTAGCTAAAGGCAGCTATAGCTTGTTTGAACTTTTGGAAGATCAATGAGGCAAATTAGCTAAAAGTCAAAGTGAGGGTGGGGTACCATGATGTATTAAATTATGGAGTGAGGAGTGAATCCTAAATGATGTAAGAGGTTTCCATCGTTACCTTTCTTTAATTTCTGGGAGCAGAAGTTTTCAGAAGTGTAAACTCTTAGCGCTTGTCGTTAGCTGGTTGCTGCTAATCTTGAGGGAAATATCTCACTCTCGTGGCTAATTCACTTTTAAATGCTGTGTTCACCAGCTCATTGTTTAGGCTACTATACACAACAAATTTTACATTTGGTGTTGCACAGGTAGTGTTAAGGGGTTTAATAGAAACTAAGCTGTGAGAAGAGAGATATTTTTAATTTATGGACTAAACAGTTAATACCAAATATTATCTTATCACTATCTTTACCTCTCTTTGATTTTTTGAGTGAAGTATAGCTCCTGTAATTCCTCTGATAAACTTTCCCTCCATTAGCTTGTTGAGATGGATGTGTGACGTACGTGAGATTATAAATAACAAGATGTAGGCAGTAAAATATGCAGGGTGAAGAGAGTTTATTTATCGAGGAGCTGTTTGATGCTCAAGAGTTACTCACCACGGACCACTCTCGGCTTGTGTCTGTCAAACTGTCCTGCATGACAGCGCCGTCCGTGATGTATTTTTTCTTTCAGTGGACTTTGACTTTGACCATAAGCAGTTCTCAGTAATCCATCATGGCAATCAATGCACACCGACAGCTACCTCCATGGGCTCAACTGCTGCAGCTACTGGTGGAAAATTAACTTTGCAAAGATGAAACTTCCCCCTCTGGGTGTTTAGCAGCAGGAAAAGTATAGGCCTAAACCTTTGGTCACTTCAATTGCGATGATGCGATTTGGTGTTCAGGAAAAGAAGAATAAAGATTTATTGATTTAAAACTGACACATAACGGCCTTCCTTTTTCCCCGCCATTGATTTTTCACTCAACGTCTCTCCCCAGCTTCATCCAACTTCTCACCTCGCCTCTCTGCTCTACACTTACTGTACCTCCCTCTTCGTCTTGTGTTGTTTTCCCCCTTTTATCCCACTACAGTCATTCTCTGTCAACCCCTCACCTGCCAGGTCTTCGCCAGTCTATAAATCCTTTACCTGGTGTCGTTGGGGGAATAAGAGACCAGGTGTCAAAAGCCAACTGTCTGAATCATTCTTTTCATCCGCGTCACTGTGGGATCGTCTACTTCAGCTTGCCTGCAGGCACAGACGGCTCAGGAGGAAGAAATAAGAAATGGGTCTCCTCTTTGGCAGATTGGTTCTCCCTCTCATCTGTCTTCTCCTAACAAAATTATCTGGCTGATCGTATCAGCTGTTATCAGTTCAGCCCGTCCTCCTGCTGCTGCTGCTGCTGCTGTATGTGCTGCTGTATTACACTGAATAACACCAACCGCAGAGTCAGACCCCAATTATTGGCTGATTTAGGCGACTGCACTCAATATAGGCTCCATTAAAGGCCTGCGGGGAGTTTTTATGAGACGGCGTTCACGTTGAAAATAATTCACGTGTTGTATGAATCATGAATGAGGAAGAAGAGGCAGCACTGGTAGTTTGTTCCCCTCACACTGTGACAGGTGTGTGGTTCAGGTTGTGTCTCCAGTGAAGCTAAACTGTGTCAGGAGTGGACGGATGAAGTGAAAAGTCACATAAGATCCAGACAGATGGAGACAACCTGACTATAGATGTATCCTATATCCTAAAATTCCCTTGATTATTTATTCAGCTTTATTTAACCAGGGGAAAAAACTCATTGAAATTAAAAACTCTTTTACAACAGTGCCCTGGCCAAGACAGCAGCAGCACAATGAACAAAAAGTTTAGCAGCCATTTGCATCCACACTAAAAACATGAAATGAAAACAAGAACACATCTAAACACACATAAAACACAGAACTAAACAACATCAATGACTAAAAGTACCAAAATGCGGCGTCTAGAGATTTCCCAGAAGGATGATCAAAACAAAACATCTACAACCTGAATTACCATTTGACCATACATTTAAAATTTATTTAAAGGTACATTGTGTAGGAATTACTCCCATCTAGCGTTGCGGTTGTATATCGCAAGAAACAATCAATCGTATTTTTCATGCTGCATTCACATGAAATTGGGCAGACGGCAGACGGCAGACGGACAACAGACATTGCACGTAATGGCATAAACAAGCCTCTATGTAAACAAGTGGTCCGTCAGCAAGAGGCAAAACAATACACGTGACAAAATGTTGTCATGGCGATGTCGTATCGTTTACCTGGCCCACGTTTTACCGGCTTTCTCACAACTTCTGTGACTAAAATGGCATCTGGTTTGTTACCGACGGCCGTCTGTCTGACTGCAGGTGAATGCAGCATCAGTGTAACACTCCATTCCTCCTCACTGCGTTACCGCGGTGACTTTTTTTTTTTTTTTTTTTTTGCTGTGGTCTTATACTTTCCTACAGTTGTTACTGCTGTGTCATTTTTATTTTTTTTATTTTATTTTATTTTTTTTCACCGCGGTGACTTTTCACAGACGCCACCTCGACCTGAGCCGACAGCTCCGGTGTCTCCGCTGAGTTTCCGTGGTTTCCTACCGTCACGCTGCCACTGAACGTAAAAACATGTCGACACGACATGGCAGCCAGCACCGAGCTTACCCGCTCCATGTAGATATGAACGGCAAATTCAGAGCTTATCGGAACACTTCAGTTTGTTGATGGGGGCGATTACTGATTAATGAAAAACATATTGAAAATTGATTTTCGTGAATAGATAACAGGATAAGTTACACAATGTCCCTTTTAAAAGACAATTTCAATATAAAGTCAAACATTTACACTTTCTCCATTGACTCTATGATATCAACTTTTGATTTAATCCTCCTAATCCTGATTCCTACTATGGAAGTACGCTTAAATACACGACTTGAGAAGCAGCTTCCCAACAAAAACAAGACATTTCATAGGAGGACGTCTTAGTAGCAGGACCACATGTCGACTCACTAGAGCTGAATTATCAGACTGTAACTATTAACACATGTTTAGGGGTTGTAATATATCTATAATATCACACACAGGATCTGCACTGAAAATCAGAACTTAATACTTCAACAGTAACCCTCCTATAGGAACCCTTCACTGTATATAAGCAGGAGAACATGTCTGTACCTCCTCTCACAGTGAGTCCAGGACTGACAGACCCTCTGGGACCTGTCAGTCGATATCCTGAACAGCTCTGTCGGAGCTGATCACTGACCTCCTGAGACGGGACTTCCTTCCTCCTCGCTCTCCAGCCTTGTTCTCAATCCCCCCCTCCATCCCCCCGTGCTGCTGGTGCCACAGTTCCCACAATGCCCCTGGGCGCTGTTTGCACGACCCTCACATCCGAGATGCACAAGCTGCACAGCGTGTGTGCGTGTGTTTTTGTGTATGTGTGTGTGTGTGTTTGTGTGTATGTGTGTGTGGGCTGTCGGTGATGCATCTGTCTTCCTGTCTTCCTGTGACATCGGTTGGGGAAAAAAAAGCCACTTCAAGAGAACGTGAGCAGAATTAACGCACACACACAAGGTGCAGCAACCCCTCTGGCCATGGCAGACTAATGTCAGGCCACACACACACACACTGACACACACACACACACACACACACACATGCACGAATGCATTGAAGGTCTGTCAGATTCACCCTGTCAAACAGACGCATGGGGTTCATCTGGGGCTTAGTGTGTGTGTTTGCATGTGTGTGTGTGTGTGTGTTTACATCCACATGAACCCAATTGTGTGTGTGCTTCATATCTCTCACTGACCATCTTTCTGTGTGTGTGTGTGTGTGTGTGTGTGTGTGTGTCAGCAGGCTGGCTGTGTGAACAGATGCCTGCTGTCTGCCCCCTGCTGCCCCTTTGAAGCTGCCTCTGGTGCATACCAACACACACACACACACACACACACAGATATATCCAGATACATCGGTAAAAATACTTTTACACATGCTTTTGTTCCCACTTAGACAAATGCACTGGACTGACTTTCAGTTGACATTTCCCAGCATTCCTAGCAGCGCTCTGAATGGACAATACAACACATCTCGTCCCTGCTCCTTTACAAACATGTTGCTCTGTTATAAAGTAAAAGCTGCTTCACACTGAGCCTCTCTAATCCTGCTGTGTTCCCCACACGCTTCAAATAACTGAAGGTGGAGTTTAATCACAATTAGTCTGTTCATTTCATCCTGAGTATCAATTAGCAGCTTTTGTGTTTCCTTTGAACACGTCTGCCTGGCAGTTCTCCTCATGTGGCAACCAACAGTTTACTGTAGAGGTGTGAGGATTTAAAAGCAGCCGAACGCCAAGAAAACCGTATGGAAACTAAACGGCTAACTATTTATTAATCACTCGTTTTGTTCACACTTGGTAGGAAACAGAAAACAACACACCTACCTCCTTTCCTCCTGTGTGTGCATGTGTGTGATTGATTGTGTGTTTTTTCTCCATCTGTCTGGGTGAGGAACACTTACTCCCATTTGCCGCCGCCGCGCTCTGCTCTGAGATAAGCGTCGAGAGATTGAGGAACGTGTTTGCTCTGCTCTCACTCGAGGAAATGAAACACAAACACACACTCTGACGTTTTACTGCATGTTACTGCAAACATGGTCACGGGAGGATGAAGTGGTCGGTGTGTCGCCTTCGTCTTCGTCGTTCTTGCTCCTTTGTCGTTGTGATTCTGTTGTAGTCTGGGTTAGTTGTTTTTCTGACAGGTAAACTGGGTTGATTATTTTTCTGGTTTAATTCCAGCTCACACTGTGAAAATAAACAGTTAGCAATTTGACGCCAAAGCTCACGGCCACACTGTTCGTCTCCCTCAATGAAAATCTGCAGTTGCCTTAGCTTTACAAAACAAATAAAAAAATAAATAATGTTTTGAATGTTTCATTAGTGCATCAGTGTCAATGGGCCTGACACTGAGTGCAGCTTTGAATATCTGCCAAAAAAGAGGAGCTAAGAGAATCAATGATCATTAATCACTTCAATCTGAGGCTTTGTCCACACTTCTACACTTTCATTTAAAATGACATTTTGAATGAAGTTTTTGAGCACCTTTTTTGACACACCTCTTTTTGGAGCCTGAATTTGGAGGTATTTCGACACAATGAAATCAGTGTGTCTTGTCAGCCTCGACCGCCAATGGTGAATATAACATAAGGAGGTTGTTGTTTACAGGGGGACAGTGAAATTCTGTATTTTAACCCTTTAACACTTTAGCATAGTCTTGTTTTTTTCCACCAATCAGCTGCAGAGTAGATGATCTTCTTCCTGTTTACATCAAGTGTCAAGACAGAGATAGAGATTGTTTCTAAACCCGAAAACACAGTTTTAAAACGAAAACATGGTTGTGTGGATATATCACTTATCCCTCCTTCACATCCTCTCCTCTCCTCTCCTCCTTTCTCCTCTCCTCTCCTCTCCTCTCCTCTCCTCCTTTCTCCTCTCCTCTCCTCTCCTCTCCTTTCTCCTCTCCTCTCCTTCACCTCTCCCCTCCTTTGATCTCCTGTCGGTTCAGATATTTGCTGCAGCAGTGAAATACTTTGATACCGTCATATAATCGTGATAAAAGTGAACGCCTGTGACAGTAAACGACTTCACCTCAGGGCTTTGGACGGGTCAGCTTCACTTCAAAGTCGTCCTCTTCCATCAGAGAGTCATTACCGTTGTCTTCACCTCCGCTCGTGTCTTGTATCTAAACCTCCTTTCTCTCTTTCTCTGACACTGCTCCACCTGTGCTGCTTGTATCACTGTTAAAAGAAAGAAGGAAGAAGACAGTGAGTTTGACGTGACAGGCAGATAAAATACACAGATCAGCGTGTTATTTTTTATTTTTTATTTCATCCTCTTACCAGGACATGTTCGTGCTCGTACCCATATTTGTTTCCCTCTTGCACTCTGGCTTCCTGTTGGAGGATTAAGTGTTATCTGTTGTTTGTCCCAGCATCCCTGCACCACCCACCCTCACAGTGTGGAGGCTGGAGAAAGCTTTATTAGCATTATTATTATTATTTTTTTAACAGGCAATTGGATCCTGCCGTCTCATATTTGTCTTCAGCACAAACACATTTATTTCTCAGCGGTCGGCGTTTAGTTGAAGGGCGTTCAGTGACTCCTGAGTGCTGCAGAGGACGGAGACGGCCTCTGATTTAAAAGGAGGGACTTTAAAGTGAAGATCAAATCACCATGGAGAGCACATCGGTGAGATGAATAACAGCATCCGTCAGACGGGAGTGAAGCAGTTTTGTGATTAATCTCAGAATGGGGTGTGCTTTATAATTTAGCATTTGTTGACTAATTTACTGGCAGTTTAATTAAGTGACTGTTTCCATTTCTTCTCTGTGATGTCACCTCTGCATGAGTATTGATGTTTGAAGTTGTCAATAATAATCTCATTTAAAGAGGAACTGTGTTACATTTTTACCTTTACCTGCGTTTCTTGGCTGAAAAACAACTTTGCAAGATTTGGAGCCGTCACCCCGGTGTCCCAGCTCTCGTCTCTGCAGCACCGTGACACAAACGTGCCCCGTAACCCATCATCTCCTGTTTACGACAGATTAAACTACACAAATATAAACGTCGTAACATTGCATATGATATATATCGTTATCTATTGATTTATTTCTGGCAGGCTTTGTTGTAAACAAATGCACATGGCCTGGAGGAGGGTTAGCAAAACAGCAGAAAAGCGACCGGATTTGTATAGTTCCTCTTTAACTTCTTTCTTTTTCCTCCAGCATGGTCGTTTTACCAGGACCTTTCAGGAATGCTGTCTCTGTGTGATGTAATGCACACTGTGCTACAGTAGTGTGGCTACGTACGAGCTCCAGCAGCAGATCCGCATTCATCTGCACAAGTCAAACCTTATAAACATTTAATAGAAAAACCAATGAATTCATCTGTTTGATCCAGATCATAGAGCTGAACAAATGTCAAAGTGGAGCTTCGGTTGGAAATAAAATGGAAATAAGGAAACAGAGTCAACAAAACGGGTGATACCTTGAGCAGGGGAATAGGAGAAAGGTAAAGAGACTGGATGGAACAAAAGCTGGGAATAGAAATAGATTAAAGATTAAAAACAAAACCATGCAGGAGACAGGAAGATGGATGAAGGCAGCTCCAGTGGAAAGAAGGGGGGAAGGTAAACGAATGATGCTAAGCGATGGACAGAGGAAGACAGGAGGAGATGGATGGATGGAGAAGCTAATTAGATAATGCAACAGTATGTCCATTGATTTGCATTGAATACATCATCCACTTCAACATTTATATTAGATCCACAAAAACATTGATTATTCCAGTTAAAGTAACTTCAGTCCTGCTTGTGATGTTAAAAAGACACAATATTTGGGTGTGACACATGGGGGATGGAGCGAGGGGGTCCAGACGGCGTAAACCTTTGTGAATGGGGTGAGTACCGCCATCGAGGCTGAGAAATGAGCGAGCGACGGAGGAGGGTCACAGCAAATGAAGAATGGGCGCTGGGAGGGAATTACAATGAAGCCGTGATTCAGAGAGGAGTGAATGAATAAGCGAGCGAATGAACGGCCGGAGTGGCGAAGGTGTGGACGGGCGGCGAGGAGATAAATTGAGTGATGACGAGGAGAGGAGACAAGGCGATGATGGATGGGGGAGAGCTGATGCCACGAGGAGGAGGAGAAGACTGATGGAGAGATGAAAGACTTGAGGGTAAAGAAATATAGAGTGGGACTTCATTTATGAAACACCTTAGAAGAAAGCCCCCTTTATTAGAATCTGAAAATATGTCAGAACTTGTTAAATCTTTTCTCAACCTCGTTGTTACCTCTGAATAAGTGCTTCCTTCCAGCTCTGAAGATCCTTCATGAGCAGGGATTTGGAGAATTTGGTGGATTATTGATGCTTGGACAGGTTAATGAAATGTTGTTGGATCTTGTTTAACTACATCCAAATTAATCCTTAACTGTCACCAAGTTGTTGTTTTTAGCTCAAAACATAATCTTCCCCTTTGTCCTTGACCACATAGCTTTTTGTACCAAAACCTGAGTCATAGTGATATGATCGGATCAGGAAATAGGTTGTCGGAAATGTTGTCTAATGTCTGTTGTAATTTTGTAGTTTTGTAGTTTAATATGGGGGGATTTGTAAGACTTGAGATTTGCAACTCAAGCTGAGCTTACTTAAGTCTAAAGTCTACCTCAAGACTTAAGTGCTACACTATTGTTTCTCTAAGACTTGGCTAAAACCTTGAACCCAAAGGTCTCCGGTTTGAAACAACACTTTAAGTCCAGGTTTAAAAGGGAATTAAACAGCATAAACCTGAAGAGAAAGTCCTATTTATAAGGACTTGACAGCCAACTTTGACTCAAAGGAGAGAAATGGGGCAGTCAACTCAAAGGTTTCAACTCACAACCAATACCTTTCTGGGAAAATGGAGGTAAAGGAACCTGATGATCACATACTGTATGTTTTACCTATAGGTCTTATGACATCAGAGCAGCTCTTGATCAACGCTGTGATGTGGTTGGAGTAGGTTCGTTACCTTTAATTGTCGGTGCAAGCTATTTTTAGAACAGCGGAGCAGAGCCGTGAGCTGCTCAGAGCTACGCTATGGAAGCTATGGAATTTTTGGTTTGCCAAAATGTTGAACTGTCCCTTTAACGACCCCAAAAATAAACAGTAAATCCTCTTAAAGCGCAGTTCATCCAAACCTACAGACAGGAGTCTCTCCACATTTACTGACTGACCCACACAGTACTGAACAACAACAACAGTTCATTGGTGCTTTTGTACCTTTTGACCTCTCGATACCTCTATTAAAGAATAACATGCTCCAGATCTCTGTGCACCAGACGACCCAACCACCTCACAGTCCCAGCAAAAAATATCCAGTTTTTCCTGGTCAGCAGCTCAGACACACTAACTCCAGTGTTTTATGTAATTACAGAAAGTGTCAACAGGGCAAGATGGAGTATTTGTTTTATACACTACTGATGCAATATAAAGACATGGAGGAGGATGCTGATGTGTTCATCAGTAGGCTACTCTCTGGTGGGAACAATCAGCTTGAGGCGAGATTTCTATTGCAAAGTTAAGGGTTGTGTATTGAGCCGGTCAATAAAAAATTCATTAATTACTGTTTAATGGCTCTAAAGGAGCTGACACAACTGCTCTGTTACTGTTAAGTTTCTCTAAATGCATTGTTCGCTCAGTTTAAAGGATGTTTGCACTGCAGGTGGTGAACCTTAAGATTACTGTATGATGTGTTTTCTGATGTACTCCATCAGCTGTTTGACTTCCTGGTTCTCATTTCCCTGTGACTATCTGCCCTAAACCATCCTCCATCCTCTTCACACCTTTAAGCCCGACCTGACCTTGACCGGGCTGCCTTTGAACGCTACCCGTCACGTATTTGTGGCTTCTCTTGAGACCTACTTCACGTTTCAAGTACCTGAACACTCAGACATGTTGACCTCAGACACGTCTGAAGAACCCGGGATCAGATGAAACGTGAAGCGTTTTTTAAGGTGGAATCATTGTTCAGGAATTCAATCTGTTTGGTTAAGGTGAGGATGTGGCAACTTCTCAAACAATGCTACTATGGAGTCGGTTAATTAGCTTTTGGCTACAACTTGAGCCTCTTTATAATTTGCATTAAAAAATAAGATGAATATCGTAGCAGTTAATGTTTTAATCTGGAATAGTTTGGTACGTAAAACACTTGAAATAGTTTGATTCTTCTAATTTATTGGCATTTATACATGATGGACATTGGAAGTTATGATATTTGAAAGTGAAAGCCACAGTTTGTCGGTGTTAATATCTCAGAGAAAAAGTGAAAGGTTTGATATAAACTGCAGGAATCAGGTGCCAAGAGTTTTAATTGCCTCTGTGAACCATGTGTTGCTGCTGCTGCTGCATCTGTTGCATGTGTCGATAAGATTTGGATGTAAATCACACGTCCTGCAGAATTGTCCATTGTGAGCAGAGTCCCTGCTGGCTGGGCTGCTTTTAACAGAAATGGAAAAACCTGCTATTGTGTGTCAAGAGTTCGACTATACCACTGTTGACCCACTGCCTTCGGTGAAGAGCTCCTGTATCTCTGCTTGACCTAGTGCCAGGTCGACACACAGCTGGGTTAGTGCTTGTTAGGGCCTCGTTGGCAAATCACCGAGCAGCTCTGCTCAAGCACCTTTCATATTTTTTCCCCCATGTATCTGCACAGATGCTCAGTTCAGCACAAAGCAGCGTTGGAAACAACATGCCAGGTCTGCACTCGTGCATCTGATGATTCCAGTACATGTCTGGTTTCCTCCTGTCTCTGTGATTGATTGCAAACATTAGCATGAGTGACTTTTGTGCAGGTGCACTGACACCAAACCAGCTGTGAAGTATTAAAAACAGGTTAGTGGCCTCAGTCTCTGGCAGATCGGCAGCAGCTGCTGTCAAATCTGTGGTGGAAATTAGAGCCTGACAATGATTTCAAACTGGATCCTGAAGCTCAGGGGCTGAATTTCACACTTCAATCTGTGTTTTTTTGTCATAAAAATATTATCCTCACAAGCTTTTTTGACTTCCTCTGTCACGTTTCCAAGGTTTTTTCCAAGGCGAACAGTGACTTATAAGCATATTTTATCCTCAAGCAACGTTTGTTCTCCTTCAAACACTCCATCAAAATCTCTCTGTGTGGCTGTAACAGATGCTTCAGCCTCAGCAGAGCGGACCCACCACTGGAGGAGGGGAGATTAATGGAGAAAAGGGTGGAAATAATAAGAAGAGAGAAGATGGGGAAGGCGAGAGCGAGCGCGAGATGATGGAGAGAGGTGGGATGTAAGGTTCAGGCGAGTGAAGGTGATAAAAGCAGAAAAGAGGTAGAGGTAGAACAGCAGAGGCTGTGAGAGGATCAGTTTACTGGTTTACTTTCACCTGTGTTGACATGTAGTTTAAAAAAAGCCTTAATGCACAAAGGGATGATGGGAACATATTTTTTAATTAGGCTAAATGTGTCTCGGTGGGAACCTGTTTTTATTTCAGTGTCAGTATTTTTCTTTCTTTTACAAAATCACCTAAAAATTGTATTTATTTATTAATAATATGTTTCAAAAACCACAGTGAAATATATCTAAATTGGGATTCCATAAAGTTTTCATTCTATCAAAATCCAGTTTCTAAAGTATTCATGAGCAGTATTTTTTCTCTAATAGCCATTCAACATACATTACATCGACTATATCTGTTCATTTTACTGTTTGTCGCCTGGGCAAGTTTCACTTTCCCTTCAAATGCAGCAGGGATTCGCAGGAAAAGATAAAATCCATCATTGCTGTTTAGGGCTGAATAATGGGGGAAAAATGTGAAATCATTATCAATATTGATCAATATTGTGATATGAATTGTAGCTTCAGGTAGTATAGGCAATTTATTTTTCATCCTGTAGACCTGTCTCATTGATACCAGCTACTGCTTCACAATAAAAGCCTAACTATCAATGCCCAATGCAGTGATCACCAGTTCAACTCCAGTATGCCGATCTGTACTGCGTGTCATTCCCCCAGTCTCTCTCCCCATTTTAATGCCTCTCTCCACTATCCTATCAATTTATTGAGAACAAATCATAGGAAGTGCAGATCAGGAATCAGTAGCTTTCACATAAACAACTGGAAATCAAGCCCACTCATCAAAGCAAAAAGTAAAGTGATAACACCAGTTATAAGTGGCTGTGCTGCCACTTGTGGGATTTGTAGTATGAAACCACACAGTCCAAATCAGTTAATCAACTCATCAATTAGTGATGATTCTGAGTTAACAGTGCTAGATGAAAACAGACTTGGAGGGTTTGGAAGTCGTGGAGTGGAATAATACCTGTGGAGTCTGGAAAGAGGGAATAATGCAACAGGAGCAGGACTGAGTGGGGAAGAGCCATGAAATAAAGTGGAAAGAAAGGCAAATCAAAAGTAAAAGAGCATCAGCCTGAGGGCAACAGACAGAGACGGCATACAAACAGCAAGGTAGCAGCTGGTGAAAGGATCAAAAGGAAAAGGAGTCATGTTGCGTGGGGAGGAACGACGAGGGAATCGACGACGGCAGAATAATTTAACACAAAAAAAATAAAACGAGAGAGAGAAAGAGAAAAAGGTTATTTGAAGATCTTCTCTGACTCAGAGTTTGGCGCTGTTATCTTTCAGAGCGATATTAGAGGGGGGGGGGGTCTCCAGTTAGGGAATCAATGGAGGGGAACGAGTTTGACCTTTAACCCCCCTGACGTATCGGCGCTGCAGCCTCTGTGACTGACGGAGCAGAAAATCATCAACACGAGTGGATGAGTGAGTGTTTTTTGCAGACGGCAGCACTTTATCTCTCTCTCTCTCTCCACCAGACGGGCGGCGTTCACGCTTTGTACATTTCTGTCCCTCACAGACTAATGTGGTGGATAGTGAGCGAGCAGACCGGTGGCACGCAATGAGGAGGGGGGAGGAGGAGGGGCTTCACCTCCCCCCGTCAATGAGTTTTCACTTTCAAAAAGGCAAATCTAAGATTAAAAAAGAAGTTCCTAGTTGTGTCTCTGTTGTGTTTTTAAATGAGCAGGAGCATGTCTTTGATTGTAAAGAGATAGTTTCTGTGTACGTGCTATTAAGACCTGAATACATGCATGAGTGGCCGCATGCGGATACCGACACACACACACACAGACAGACACACACAGACACCGACACACAGCAGGTTCCCTGAGGTATTTTTAGTCATGCAAATCCCCACTGTTTGTTCAGCCCTGCAATCACGCAACACTGTGTGCACTGGTCATGTGTGTTTGCAAGACCGTACGAGACCGTAACGCACAGGTGAGTGTGAGTCAGTGTGACCTACATGTCTCTGTGTGTGTGCGTGTGTGTGTTTACATACAGTACAGGTACTATTTGTGTCACTGGGGTATACAGGGCATGTCAGTTAGCCAGTGGCTTTGTGTTGTTTGAGTTAAATTCGTTTGGAAATGATCTTTATTTATGATAATGGGATGATTGTGACCTTGTGTCTGTGAGTTGGAGCTGGAGCTGAAGGTGAATGTGTTAGCCTAGCTTAGCATAAAGACTGGGGGACTGGCTCTATCCAAAGCTCAAAATAGACTCATGTCAATTTATTTAAAGCTGTTAAAGTTTACACATTTTAAATGTTAACTGCACAGGATGGAAGGATCATTGTAGTCGCTCGATCAAAATTGACTTGAGAAGAAAAACAAATATGGAGGACGATCAACGTCATGGACTGTCATGGACCAGATCTGATGTGTTTTACTTTTCAGATGTGTTTTTGCAGAAAGCTGTAATTGTGTTAGTGTGACCGATGTTGTTCCGGCCTGCCCTAAGTGGGTTTCGAACCCGTGTCTCCACACCGCAGGCGACGATGCTAACCGTTTCGCCAAGAGGTCAATGACCACGCAACTGGGTTAGCATGTCTTTTATGGGTGAGTGAGTTTAACTTCACACACTAAAAACAGTTGGGTTAAAAATAACCCAATTTGGGTTGTTTTATAACTCACCCGCTGGGTCACTATTGCACCAACCCAGCAGTAGTTAATTTGACCCAGCATGATGGGTTGGTCCATTTTAACCCAACAGATGAGTTAATATATTCTACCCAAATGCTGGGTCAAATTAACTACAATTCTGGGTTGTTTTAACTACATATATTTGTTAAATATTCTACCCAAATGCTGGGTCAAATTAACTACAATTCTGGGTTGTTTTAACTACATATATTTGTTAAATATTCTACCCAAATGCTGGGTCAAATTAACTACAATTCTGGGTTGTTTTAACTACATATATTTGTTAAATATTCTACCCAAATGCTGGGTCAAATTAACTACAATTCTGGGTTGTTTTAACTACATATATTTGTTATATATTCTACCCAAATGCTGGGTCAAATTAACTACAATTCTGGGTTGTTTTAACTACATATATTTGTTATATACTCCACCCAAATGCTGGGTCAAATTAACTACAATTCTGGGTTGTTTTAACTACATATATTTGTTATATACTCCACCCAAATGCTGGGTCAAATTAACTACAATTCAGGGTTCATTCAACTACACATTTGTTGTCTATTAAACTGTTCAACTACAAACCTATATTGTGTATATGGGGCTGCAACTAATGATTATTTTCACTATTGATTAATCTGCTATTAATCTGCTAATCGATTAGTTGTTTGGTCAATTAAATGTCAAAAAATATTGAAAAATCACAAGATGACATCCTCAAATTTCTTGTTTTGTCTACAAGCCAAAGAGACACTCAGTTTATTGTCATAATGGATTCAGAAACCAGAAATATTCACAAGAAGCTACAGTTTAAAAAACTACTCAAATTCATATTCATATAAGTCACTCAATGCAAAAAAGTTGATAACCAAACAGACTGATTGCATCTGTCTGTCCTTTCGGAGTGGGGGGGTTTCGGAATGGAGGGTTTTCCCAAATAGCCTTATCGGAGTAGCGGGGTCTTAAAAAAAATAGGAAACTCCACCATTACGATGAATAGAAGTCTATTTTCGGAACGGCTGGGTTTCAGAAAGTCGGGGTGTAACCAGCCTGTCCAGCAATGACAACGAAGGCCTGGGATGCTTGCTGTCTGTCGTCTCCCAGTGTCAGGACATACGGGTACGGTCTGGATGCCTTGGCCTCATGTAGGTACTCGACCATGTTTCTTCCAGGCTAAAAAAGAAGATCAAGTAAGATGGAGCTGTATTACTTGTGCAGTTTAAAAAATAAGTAAACTATTGAACTGAATATTGTTTGCCTTTCATTTTGTATCACAGGCTTACTGATCACTAGATAGCAATGACTGGGAATGAAGTTGGGTTGATGTAAAAAAGGAAAAAAAAGCTTTGATGTAGTTAAAGGGATAGTTCTTTTTTGCACACTTTTCATGCCAAAATCAATGCAGACAAGCAAAAGAATGTAAGCCAACGTGAAGATAACAAGCTTGTTTATGAGTAGTATCACAAAATGTAGAGAAACTAATCCTCCCTCATATGGGGCCAGGACTCGATTAAAAAAAATAATCTAATTAATTAGAGGCTTTGTAATTAATTAATCAAAATTAATCACATTTTTAATCGGCTCGCATATAAATATTTGACCTGAGAACGGTGAGAAGCAATTTTTTTCACATGGAATTTAGTATACCATTGAATAATGACTGAAGGTGGTACGACCAACAGACTGGATGCAGATTATCGATATCATTAATCGTTAGTTGATGAACCTTATCGATCGATTAACTGATAAGCAGCGATTTTCCTGAGAATCTAAATTTAAGGGGGAAATTTAAGATGAACATTCCTCATACACTATTATTTGTTAGTATTTTTAGAGCACAGCGCAATGAAAAATGTTTAAGTAACACGTTATTTGGTAAATGGTCTTTCCTTGCCACTACACTATGATGATTACTGTATTTAACTACTTAAATCACAGTAGCATAAAATGATTTGTTGAACTCAGCCTGATGAAAACATTAATAAAACTAAGTAACCAATCACACAGCAGCTCCATGTTGTCCCTGTGTGATGTTCAGGGACAGGTCAGGACAATCTGAAGACAGAGAGCTCTGGGGTTGAAGTTTATATGAAATACACCATGAGACAGTGACAGGTCTGTAGCTACGTCTTGACCACATGTCAGCTGTTCAGCTGCAGCAGAGGAAACTCCGCTGTTCTCCGCGCCACCGCGACGAGCGTTTTTTTTTTTTTTTTATTAAGCTCCGGTAGCGACCGGCTAAAATACGGGAGGATAGTGTAAACCAGTGTGGATCCGGTGTTTTTGTCAAAGCTTGGTCGCCTGCTGACCGGGTCTGTTTGAGCTGCGTTCAGGCTGCATTAAAACTCCTCAGGCAGTGATGACTCATTACTCACTGGTCGTCTGTGTTTTAGCGATGGTACAGCCTGAGGCCAGTATACAACCAGGTAACAGTGTTGTATTCTCTTTTCACCTCATCTCTCCCTTGCAGTGATCAGTGTCAGCGGCTTTTTAACTCGTTAAATAATTGTGCTCCAGTATACCAGTACGCTTAAAACTCATCCAGTGAGAAACGTTCCACGGTGCAAAAATAAGTGCGATTAAAATGCGTTTTTTTAACATGTTCATTTTTGTGTAATTAATTAATTAACGTGTTAAAGTCCCGGCCATAATTTATATATATGATGAACTGCACACATGTCAACTGAACAAACTTTACATCACTATAACAATCACTTACTTCACAAGATTATTGGTGGCTGTGTAGTGGAGTTGTACTCTCTCTCATTGCGTTGTATATTTTGACCAAAGCAGAAGACCATCACGGTTGGCAATCTTGTCTTTCATTTCAGACATCTGGGAGAAGGATAAATAAAACAGTCAGTCCCAGTTTCCTCACACACACACACACACACACACACACACACACACACACACACACACACACACACACACGTCAGGGAGACAGTGTGTCCGACTGCTCGATTAGTTTGAAAATGAACATAAAATAAAATATAAATCTTACCTGGCAGAGGGATTAATACGACAGTCAGTCCCGGTTTCCTCTCACACACGCACATAACGTTACACATCTGTAAAATGAAAAGAATGTAAGTTATAGAGGGATTATATGTTTACCAACAAGTCAGGATGCGTGCGCAACCTGACTGCAGAAAGAACCGGTTGTCATGGTTACCTCTATGGATCTAGTGTAGTCAAAGCGGTGTTAGCTAGCGATGTTGTCAACGAGAGGGAGTGCTGTTGTACTGTATATCAGCACGGCTGTGATTCGGTCGTAGGATAATCATCACACCGTGCTGATATACAGTACAACAGCACTCCCTCTCGCGTGATATTGCTTTTATACAACAGTGCTACGAGCGCATTTTAGAACAGTAATAAACAAGAGATTATGATTTGTTTGTTTATTTAATTTGGCTCCGCCAACAGAAATAGTTCCGCCGCAACTGGAAGGGAGACAAGGCTGTTACCAGGCAACACATAAACATTTCATACTAGCTTGCTACTAGCTACAAGCTTTTCCACCGAGCTGCTTCCAGTGCTGGTTCTGGTTCTGAGCCCGTGTCTGATTAGCAGCGGAGCAACAGGACCAGCGTGAAGACATACAGAGACGTTATCGATACCGTATTACATTTGTTTATCTGCTATGTAATCAATATAAACACAGTTGAAGCTAAGTAGCTGAGCTACGTGGCTAACAACAGCTAACGCTAATATCAAAACACATCGCCGTCAAAACGTAGTTGCCCCCGCGGTGATTTTTTTCCAGCCGTGTTTAGTAGAGATTTATCTCCAATTAAACGGACCAGGTCAGGTTCAGGTTTCTAACTGTAGTAGCAGCAGAGAGATGGGGCAGCTCCTGTATGGGGAGCCTGGCTCTGACTAGCTCCTGTCCAGCTGAACAGCGGAGTGATAATGCCTGTAAAAAGTCGCAGTGCTGTTATACAGCTGCGGCAACGGCAACTCAGGCACGGACACTCACAGCACGGCGTCGGTCATCGGTAAAAACAACACTGTGCATCCCTAACGTTACCTACAGCTATTTAACAGACAGTCATGTTCAGGAAAACACTCACGATTACAAAACTACTGAGGTGCTGCCTGGTCAGAGACGAGGGAAGAGGACGGACATGTCTAAAGTCTGGAACAACTGCATAACGTAACTGTAACGTTACGTGCACCACTGAGTATGTACCGGTAACTTAAAACAATATATCTTAACGTTAATTAATCTCAGCTTTCCATTAGTATGTGACCTCGTCTTCAGCCACTGTCGTAGTAAACATTTCACAACTCATTCGCTGTAGTTCTACAGCTGTTCCTGTGGGCATATTTAGCTTTATCAACATTCAAAACAACGTGTCTAGCACGTTATGTTGCTCGAAATTAACACTTCGCTCCGGGACATAATGTAGCTACACCTCACATGTGTGTCCTTGTCTTTTACCTCAAGGAGATTAAAGTAGTGTCTGTACTTCCACTTTGAAACGCCAACTTTACCTCCGAACTCGGCAGCTTCCCTCTGCTAGTTTGTGTGTGTGAGGCAAACTGCGTGCGTGTGTGGTTTGTGTACAAACTGAACACTGCCTCTGATTGGCTTAGCATGAAACCTTACTCTGCCTCAACCAATCATCATCACTTATGCGGTTGTCTCGTCCCGCCCTCCTCCCCCCTCCCCTCACCAAAGGAGAGAGAAGAGAGAGAGAGAGAAAAAAAAACAGTTTTGCAGCTTCTGTGGCTGAGATGAGCCAAGTCGGAGGACAACGGCTTCACTGAGTAGTTTGTAACGCGGCGGTGTAACGATGGAAATAGTAATTAGTTAGATTCCTTGTTACTGAAAAAAATAACGCTGTTTATTTTAACGGCTGCATAGAAGAACATGACAGCTGCAGCCATGAACCGTGACCGCTCTGTCACCCCTCGTTATCGCGCGTGAGACTTTGTTCTCGCGAGACCTCGTTTCGCGCCGTTCGTTGTAACCGTTAGTAGGCTAACGTTAGGCTAAGCCTTTAGCAGGCCTTAATAACCCAGTAACAGAAAACCAGCTAACTCAAAATAAACATGACCACTCGTTCATGTACATTTTCATCTAAATTCATTAATTAATTCGGTAAATGGCCGGGACCAAACAGAAAAACTGTATCTGCGTGTGCTATGGTAACGGCTAAATGGCTAACTAATGTTACATTGTTAGCCAAACCAACCAACGAGCCCTGACTGTACAGATACGCGGTTACTTCAACAATTAAAGCAACAAGGGCAATGTGAATTAGATATAATGTCCACAAACCTTTTATTATTGCCTCGCCAGAAGTATTCAGTCAGACGTTCGCTGGGTGCACAGAGCCTGGTGTGTGTGAAGGAGCAAACTTCTGTCGAAGTGAATGTCATGAGTTCGAAGCACAAATAACCCAGCTGCTGAGTCAACCGATATGAGTTCGAAGCACAATTAACCCAGCTGCTGGGTCAACCAATGTATGTTGGGTTGATGGATTTTTGACTCAGCACATGAGTTGCACAAAAATAACCCAAATCCCCAATAAATAACCCATAATGGGTAGAACATTTCATAACTCAGCGGTTGAGTAGAATAAATAACCCAGCAGTTTTTAGTGTGCAGTACCGCTAACCACCACACGTCGTCACTTCTCCTCACTGGTACCTCATGACTGTGGCTATACCCGTGGACCTCCGTTACACTAGTTTCGGATGGAATCACAGTGAAAATGAATTATTCCTCCTTTTTAGGCCCTTGGCAGCCATATTGGATGTATGTGGTGGTGCTGCTGCCTGTTTCCATCACTTTATTTTAAAGCTCTTTAACATTTTCCACTCTTTCTTTACTGTTCAGTAGCTCAGATGGAGTGACAGTTAAATTAATCATTATAAAAAAAATTTTAATTGATTTTGTAGTGTCGCCTGGGAGGAGCAGCTGCAACGTCACGCAGACAAATCACAGATTAAAGGTGTGATGATGAACTGAAACTGTGATAACAGCTTTTCACTACAGCCTCAAGAGAGAAAGAGGTGGTGAGAGAGAGAGAGAGAGAGAGGACGCAGACTGTACAGTAGCAGTGAGGCTGCAGACTGATGCTCATTAGCTGATACAACTGATACTGTAAACACACACACAGCAACATTATGCTTATTGACATCTGTACATTCACACTATTGATCCATCCACTATAGCCGGCTTTTCCCCCACATCAATGCTGCTCTAATCGCCAGAGCTCAGCACTCAGGCTGGTTCCCAGTGACATGTTGCTGAGCCTCCACAGTTTACACACTCATTTATTACAATTAGAAACAACTAAACCGTTTTGAAGGAACCAGGGAAAGCTGGGGGAGGGGAGGGCTGATTGCAGATGGAGATGGTTCGGTCTTCCTGCAGACAGATAATGGTGGCCGCGCGGGGTAACGTATATGCAGCGGAGCATTTAATCAAACTGTGTTGCTCCACAGTACGTTACAAGCTTATCATGGTCAGATCAGCAGAAGCAGAGGAAAACCAATCTGCTTTAAGTGAGTGGAAGAATAATGTAAAATGCATGTCACAGCCAATTTAATAAAGTGAATGCACTTCTTATTAAATCTGAATGACCAGTTGGACATTCAATCCAGCCATAAAATATCAGTGCTAATGAAAAAGAGAGGCAAGATGAATGAAAATGCTCGACCAAGCTGCGAAGCCTGCAGATGTTACCCATTGATTTTGTTGTTTTTCTGTAAAGGATGATAATTCTCTCTGGCATCATGCTGGCTTGGTATTTGCAAATGTTTGTTTCTATGTGTGTTTGTGTGTGTGCATGCATCCCGGCGCATCTTAACAAGTTTATGGATTGATCTTGGGAGAAAATGGATCAATGTGTAGTTGCTAATGAGCGTCTTCTAACTAGCTAGCTCGCGTTTTCTGCCGTTTATTCTTAGGAACATATTATGGATAGATACATACTGGAGAAGATGAATAGTCTTTAAGTCTAATTATTTTCCTATACAGATGGATATCTTGTGTGTGTACATACTTTTTTGTATGTGTCAAGAGCAGGATGGAGGATGTCACACTGAGCTAATGATAAAGTAGACTGTCAGAAACCTGTCGTAGTTACATCAGTCATATGTATATATGCACAAAACCTGCATGTGTTTGTATCCACTCACAGCTGTATATGATTAATGGAGGAACATGAATTTTGATGAATCAGCTCATTGATAAAAATATGGAAAACATGTTTACAACTCTACAACTGAGCATCTTCTTCCTAGTACTGTGTGTAGCATGCACGTGTTTTAAAGAGGCACTCAAGGGATTAAGTGATTTTCTGGGTCATTTTTGTATCTTTTGTTTGTTGGAGAGTGGGCAGAGACAGAAAATATTGGAGAGAGAGGGTGAGAGAGTGAGAGACATGGCAGGCCGGGGGATTAGGGGATCAGGTCGCTCATGCAAAGTACTATTTAGTCTGGAAACAACTGTATAATGCTGCTTTGTCTGGCTTTGAGGAAATAACCCACAGTGATGTTGTCAGGGTTGTTATGGTAACCGATTTATAACAAAAGTCGCAATGAAGTTTGTGTTTACAGAGAAAAGGTGCCTTTTCTTTAGGAACTAAAATGGTTTCGTCTGCATTCACACCACAGACTAAAGTCCTGAAAACATTATGCAAATCAGGCAGTGGAGCCACTCTGGCGTTGTGGTCTGTGATATTGCCGTAGTCCTGCATGTTTTTTTTTTGTTTGTTTTTTTTTTGGTAGTGTGGATAATGTTTGGATTTTTTATTTTGGCGTAGCCCTTGTCCCTGCAATTCCATTTCCTGTTGTCTTCCAAACACAGAGTGAGTCCTGCTCCATCAATCGTACACTTTCTTCTGGAACTCCACCTTGATCCAAAAATAAAATGAACTGTGGGCTTCAAAGAGCAACTACTGTATGCTACATTTTTACCTCAATTAAACAGCTTTGGAGTAATTGTGATACAATATATGTTAAATAAATGACTTGTAACTTGTTACGAGGGAGAATGGAGGCTCTTTGCCTTCCCCCATAGTGTCTCTTTGCAAGATCAGTGCCACCAACCTGGTGTCCCAGCTCTCGTCTCGGTGGCACCACAACACAAATGCGCCCCGTAATCTCTTATTTATGACCGATGAGACTACAAATATACACGTCATAACATCATATATGGTAAAAAAAAAAAAAAACGTTATCCATCACTCCATGGATTGCTTTCTTGCAGGCTTTGTTGTAAACAAATGCACATGGCCGGGAGGAGGGTTAGCAAAACAACGGAAAAGAGACCGACTTGCATAGTTCCCCCTTTAAAAACATTGCAGGTGAAATTAAATGTCAATCAGAAATGAATGGCAGTTCAAACCACACACACAAAATTCCTTAAAACCTTTGAAAAGTCCTACCTCCTGGACCCAGGGACTTGTTTGGGGGGTAGATCAATAAACCTTGAGTTAAATTTAGAAACTTGTTCCCGCAGCTGAAACGAGGCTATAAACACTGTCGGGTTGCCTAAAAGGAATTGTAGGACCCACATCAACCCCCCTCCTGTTCATGAAAGAGCTGCAGTTCTGTTTTAATGTTGCTTTAACGTGCATTTATCTACCCTGAACCGCTGCGTACAGGCCATTAGGGTTGATATGTGACTTGTTTAGATTCCATGTGCAGCATGAACCAAGGTATTAGTCTAGGGCACAGTGGATCTCATTAGAGTCCACAGTCTGGCTAGTGCTGAACATAAGTCCACCTGTGTGTCTGGGAATAAGTGTAAAGTCGGTGATAAAACACTTTGTTTCCCGGCTTCTACCGATGAAAACATGACGTCATTCTTGCACCTGAATCTCTGGAGCCTGCTGATCAAAAGAAGCATAAATAACAACTTGCAACCTGCGTGTGTGTTTGTGTCACATGTTTGATATTCTTCGTCGGCAACAACCGGATCAATTAGTGATTCCTGAACATTCGCAGCTACGCCCCAAAAAACTCAACAAAGAGAATTCCAGCGTTTTGATCTTTTACCGCAAAACACCTGAGGAGTTGTTCAGACTCCCACACGCACATACACAGACACAGACACACAAACAGGTCATCTATACAAATAACACTGAGAGCACTCCACCTCACAACCTCCTCCCACTCGCACAAACACAAACACACACCTACACGCAGACTCTCGTCAGTCGGTGTGTTAAACCTCCCTCGTCACAGAGACCTGTGAGGTTTGCAGCTTCCGTGCACTTTCCCAGCTGCGCCTCCTCACTTTCAAACTGGTTTGATAATGCGAACTTTCTGCAGATGTCCAAGAGGTGACAGAAACTAGAAACTTCCAGACCTGCTGACTCAGATCAGACGAGGACTCAGTGTTTCTTCTTATTCTTCTGCAGCGCCAAAATCACAGGCTCCATAAATACAGCCTCGATGATGGGTCTGGAAAGGTCCCTGGATGACAGGCAGACTCCTGGCAAACAAATTTGTAGCCATCTGTGGGGTGACGTGGAAGGTGAAGGTGTGTGAGTCTGTGCCAGTCCGTCCTTATATCATCTCTTTTCAATCTTCTCAGAAGATTTCAAAGCTGAAATATGGAGCTGCACCATCAGGAGGGGGAAAATCGGCCCCTAATGGCGTCTGATACGAGCACATTTTGCCAAGATAATAACTTCCTCTTCACCTTTTCAGTCAATTTTGTTCATTACTTTCATTTTTTATGCTGTCTTTTCTTGTACATAAAAATCTACCTTGTTTTTCAATAGAAACTAAAAATTATTTTGCCTTTTGTTAAATCACAGGAACATGTTAATGTATTTTCATAGACAGTTTAGTCAGGATACTATTGTATAAGTGTAGTAGACCATAGATTAATTCATTGATTATAGTTATTTAATTACTAGATTAATTACATTTGTGCTGTAGTAAGGAACCATCCATGTTATTTTTAGGCATTTGCGTGACAGAAAAAGATTTCTTATATAAAAAACTTTTGAAAATGGGTCATATTAGGGTCAAATCTCCCTATAGATCCCATACTGTGCAGTGGTGTTGCCTTAAAACCTCCCTGAAGTGGGTTTTTGATTATGTATGGCAACAGAAGGAGGATCTGTAAATTGTAGTGTCAAGGATCACCAATGCTGAAATCTAACACAGGTTTGCAGTAGCTGGAGCTGCAGGCAAACTGATATCAATGCAGTCCAGGCATTAAGTATTTACTCTATGGTCAATATATGAAGGTCTTTGATCGGCTACTGTAACTTGTGGTGTTGAAATCACTGGAAGTTGGTCGACACTGACAGTTTTCACAGAAAGAAGTGATTCGTTGTGTGTGTCTTTGTGTGTTTAGTGTGTATGTGTGCATGCCCAAGGAGTGGATCTGATCTTTTTTTTTCATGGTCTGCCAGACTAAACCCTTTGAAAGTGTTTGGATCATGTTGCAGCTGTAGCTGAGTGAACCCCAGTGTGTGTGACTGACTGTGTGTGGCAGGGCTGAGACCTCTTGTAGCTGTTCTTCCTGTGGCAAAGATCTTATGGGTCATAATAATAAGCTGCTCAAACAAACGACCTGTGTGGTTGTTTCGTTGTAAAAAACACACACCTCAGCACCGACTGAGCTGAGTCGATCACCTCGGGATCTGAGGAGAACAAGACATGAAGATGAAGGAACGTGTGCTGTGACGCAGCCTTTAATATAATTGCAAATGACTGTGGGGATGCCACACGAGCCCAGAGGTGGAGCATGACTCACTCGCAGCTTACTAGCGTGTTGCTATTAGCCTCCTGACCCCGTAGGTCAGATGGGAGCGCTGAACACACACATGCACACACACACACAGTTGTCTCTCCAGGACTTTCCATTGATTTACATTCATTTCCTGGACATTGACTCTTACCTCACTCATAAGGACGACTTACCAAACCATTTCCTTAACCTCACTCTAACATTAAAACACATTTTTCATGTTAAATGTAATGATTTGTCTTTTTGTCCCCATAAGGAAGACAAGTCCCCATAATGCCAGTAAACACACGTAGGTCCCCACAACATGGGTAAAACCTGAAAAACACACACACTCTCACCTACATATTCCCAGCGTCACACCTTTTGACTCTTATTTTTCTTCCTCTTTGTGCCCCGACTTTTATTCTGTTTGACTTGCCGCTTCCTCCTCAGCGCACAGACCCGCTATTTTTTGTTGTTATGCATTCATATATTCAAAACTGCTTGTTTGCTTTCATCCAATGATGTTCCCCGGGAGGCCTGATTGTACCGGTCTGTTCGGGGGAAAAAAAGCCTTTCCGCTCTCTACACTTGCTGCACAACCAGTGTGTACACACTTGTACACAGGTGAAGTTTACACCATAATACACATAAATTGTATGCATCTGTACATCCTTTGACAAGGTTGTCTAGACATCGAAAAATGGATTACAACTGTTACCTGAAGCAGCTACAGGAAATTCTTTTTATCTCCCTTTAACTGTAAAAATACCTCAATGTGATTAGACAAGATCCATTCAAACACTTTCAGGAAATATCAAAATTATTTCATTTTCATTTATTCTTCTCTTCGGGGTGGTTAACACTAGAACGGCCATAGCGGTCATTTTGACCGTTTTGATATTTATATGTGCAATAACTTTGTTGAAAAAAAACATACAATCCTGCTGGTACCTGACTTTTCCTAAAAGTGTCTGTATTTTAATTCAAAATGTTTTTTAAATAAATCACACAAAAGGCAAAGAAAATATGGTCACTTTTACCTATTTCAGCCATACGCGGTCATTCTGACCGCACGGATTTCCCCGCGATTACTGTTACAATTTTGGTTGCTCGGCAACTAGCCTACCATTGTTTATGTCAAGTGCCGGTCTCAAGTGATTGTATTTATCAACATTGGAGTGACTTCAGACAATGGCTGCAAATAAAGAGAAGAGAAATATGACGGCTGCATGACGCACCAGGTGAGCTCCGCTGTCCTGTCCTGATCACCAGCTGAGCTGCATAATGTCCCACTGATAGATTCTGTCCTGTAGCCTATACGGCTGTAAAGTCGACTGGTCGATATTTCTGGCTCATCTTCATCTTCCTCATATCACATGCTCTCCTCACTGTGCTGTCGGACCCATAACGTTACATGTCTATGGTCGGACCTGGCTCTGTCTCCGTTGCGCGCGCTATAGCGCTTCATGTCAGAGCATTTTCACGTCGTGTGCTCCAGTCCGTCCGGTCCCGACCGGGTTACGGACACGTGTCCGGGTTACGGACACGGAGCACGGAGCAGAGACCAGGTCCGACAGTGCAAGGCTGTCCCTCTCTGAAGCAGAGAATAAAGTCTGCGTCACTCCCGTCAGTCTTCACAGACAGTCCGCATACTTGAAAGAGTTTCTAATCATATCGTTGTCAGTTTTTTCCAGGAGACAGAGTTTGTTCTTTGTTGTAATGTGAATTACTTTAAGTCATTACCTTTTTGAAATATATGTGTTGGTGTTATGTTGTTTAAAAAAGATATCACAACACAATAAATTAATTAATTTTTCAACTTAGTATTTTTTGTGAGAGATGACAGGGTTTTGAATCAAACGGTCATTTTGACCGCTTATGGCCGTTCTAGTAGGTTTGGAATTCTGGCACTTCTAGTGTTAAGACTATGGTACATCATCTGGTTACTATGAATGTACAAAAGTTTACTGCAATAAATCCGGTGGACTAGGTGGCCAACGGATAAACCCAACGATGCTAACGAGGCTGAAAAGGTACCAGAGTGAAACTAAAAGTGTGAAACAGCTGGCAGTAGTAATGAAGCTCTCCGGCTGTGCTGTCGGAGGTCTCTATAGTGTTTGAGAGTACTCTTTGCTGACTGTAAGAGTTGGTTGTTATGGAAACAAAGTGCACATTACATCCCATCTTTCTGAGTAAAAAAACGTTACGAGCTTTTGCCAGTCGGAACTGATGCAAAAGACGGTTGTAGCTTCTTCTTTTTTTATCAATTTGTCTGTCTCTTCTTCAAGATGTTTCTTTCCTTGTCTTTTTTAATAAACATCAAGAAAAATGATGTATATACTATTTCATATACTTGCACAACTCTGTGTTTAGGATGCAAAATCATTTCCTGAGTAGAGTTTTGATGCTGACTCAGACTCCACCGCCCACACAATCAATGTCTGCAACGAAAACTTGGTGGACACACTTTGCAGAAAGGCATTTGCGAGTGTTGAGTCATGGCGAAAGGGCGTCTGCGAGATGAGCAACAGCAGAAAGAGACGTGTTTATGAATGAAAGTGTCAGAAACCGATGCACTCGTTGGACTAATAAGACGAGGAGGAAAATGAATCTGAGTTTATGTTTGCGTCTCAGTTGTTTTGGGAGCACAGCATGACTTATATGAGCAAAACAAATCCCCTCAGTGCACAAATACATTTATTTGGATGACTGCTATTGTTCAAGTCAACACATGTTAACCACAGTAACTCCGCAGCTGAAAAGACAGAGCAAGTCTGAATCATCTTTGCTCTTCAGTAATATAAACCAATTTCAAAATATTATTAACCTGTTTGTCAAATTCATTTTAAAAGGTCCACTGAGTATTTACACACAGCTCAGCCTGGAGGGGGAATTAATCTTCACTGCTACATCACTTCAGATTGGTTTTTATAAGACAGGACACAATATACATGTGTCAGTGCTACTCAAGCATATAAAATACTTTGAAAATCCAGTAAAAACATAGTCATTTAAAGCCAGTTTTTAATTGTAGGGGGAAGAATAAAGTTGTGATATTCTAAAAAAAATCATCTTAAAGGCGCTATTCATAAAGTTTTGCTCTTGCTTTAAAACTAACGTTAGCATTAACACTGTTTACTAACTAGTCTGGAAGAAACGTTTCGAGTTGAGTAAACTTTTCCTTTACTGACTGACAGCTGTAACCAGACCACATCTGTTCTTCTACTGAAATTAGCATGCTAACCTGCTAGCCCCAGCGCATCACTCTCCAATAACAACTCTCCGTAGTCTCCAATCTGAGGGCGTGTCATAGTGTATTGTACCATAAAAGCAACAGTGACCAAAGAGTCTTCACCACCGAGCAGCAGAGAAAACTAATAGATAGCCCTTTTAAATCACAGATATACTCTGCTATAAATACTGTTGCTTACATCTTATCTTAAACATTCAACTTTAGCAAGAATATGAGTTGCAAATCAAAGTGTGAGTAAATGTTTAAATCTGCAGGGGAGCTGATAAAACTTTTTCAGCCCCCAGTAAAATCAGCAGAGGTGTCTGCCAGGCTGCATAAGTAGACAACAACAACAACATCCTCCAATCAGCAGGTATAGGGAAGATTGTATTAAGCCTGAGAGGTAAAACCCAGGGGAAAAACTTTCAGACAGGTGTTTAAAGTACTTAAATACTTGATGTAAAGCTTTTGAAAATATGAACATCCTTGTGGTGAACTGACTTAGTCCATGCATCTGCTTTTTGTCCAATTCACTATAGCATGGAGAAGCTCATTGGAATAATGTCATTAAAGTCTGTTGGACAAAACAGTTTTAATGGCTCCTGCAAGACACTTTCCCACTATGTTCCCCTATATTGGCTTTAGGTTGAGTCATCAGGATCTTTGGTCATTAATGAGAAACACCATTGAAAGTTAAGTTTTAACAAGGATGTCCTGTCCTTGACTGTCACAATGAAGTAAACGTTCCACTTGTCTTCTCTCCAATTAATCTCAAAGTGCTCATCCTTTGCCACGAGCAGGGAGGGAAATTTATCTCTCCACCTGTCACAGCATCCTGATTGTTAGTGGGGATTTGGCACATGTGTGTTGGTGGCCTTCACAGTGGGAGTGGGCGTAAATGTTCTTTGTGTTTTTGAGTGGTTTTTGAAATCAAACTGAATGCGGATGTTTCACTTGAAAGGACGTCACATGGATAAGGGACAGTCGACATAAGAAGCCACTTTTAATGGATGAATGTGAATAATTGATTCCCTCATATGATTATAATTATCATATAATGTGTGTAAATTAGGCATTTTTCATGTATAATTAACATTTTGGTTCCACTGCTGCACGTTCTCATCCAGTATTAATGTCAGATAAATGTACCGTTAGTACATGAATTGTACTCGCTATAGGAAGCAGTGCAGAGAGGTCGTTAGTAGTCGATGCAGCTCCTCAGGGCTCGACACATCTTAGCAGGTCATTTGCCATATTTTCTCCCAAATGAGCAGCGACTCACAGACTGCAACATGCGAGTCCTTTAAGGGCATGTGAAGCTATTGTCACGGGGCTTGTTAGAAAAGTACAATGTTAAGACTTGTCCCTTTTTACTGGGTTCATTTTTTTTATCATAAGAGAAGAATCCAGTGAAGAGAAGAGAGATTTATTAGTCCACTGAAATGAAGTAATTTAAAGTTCAACCAGTGCAGAACATCGGAGAGACACTGTGAGTCACAGAGGAGAAAATGCCACAGTGGAGTTCACACTTAACGAATGCAGTGCAAATTAAGATTAAGTGATTTTATGCTTGATTTCTCTCTCACTGACTTATTCCCCTTTAGTTTCTTTTGACCCATAATGAATTTTGAACAAGAAATTAACATTGTGGTGCAGATGTTATACAGTCGGTCAGATCAGATTCTGCTTTGGACCCGTTTGATGCTGATTTGTTTTGATGTGCATGAGTTTCTACAGCGCTGAGAAGTCGGGTAGTTTTAGTGGAAGCAGTAAAGCCCTTGTGTCCAACATATAGTTTCTAATGCACAGCACCACATACCTTCAGAAAGCAAACCAAGGTTGTACTTGAAGTTTCAAAGTTTTGAGGGTGCATCAATTTTTCTGCAGATAGTTTCCACCGGCGCTAGCAACAAGGGAAAAGAAATGGAAATTAGATTTTAAAGTATAAATTCTCCATGTTTCCCTGATCTGATTTTTTTCAACAGGATGTGAGAACTTTCCAAACATCCAGACTAATCATTGTGCAATTGATCAGTTTTATGACGTGGCAGAGCTGTAGTTAGAGTTAAGATGAGTCTTTGTTAAGGTCAGGAGATATTAGCCCCATGGTTATAATAATAACCACCATAACCTTAACCAAGAGACATACACTGCCTAATAAGAAAAAGCAGAACAAGCACAGGGGATCTGTTTTTTTACATTTTTTTTGCTCAATAACAACATTACCAGGCCTCCCTGATATTTTCCCCCGACACTTCGACCGTGCAGCAGACAGACAGAATAATATAATAGTTTCAGACACGCCAGAGAGCTGTCAGTCAGACCTGCTTGTTTCAGGAACCCGCAGTACAAAATGTCCAGAAACATGACTACAGTATATAACACAAACAGGATGTATACAGAAACTCACAAGCAGGAGAGAGCTGGTTTTTAAATTCAGTTTGGCGAGTTCTGCTCAGAGAAATTTGAGGTTGACAAAAACAAAAACAACAACACCTGCAGCAATCATCAGAACAAACCCTGCAGTGAGACGAGCTCCAGCACCAGAAGTATAGGCTGCTACACTGCTCCTTTTTTTGTGTTTTTTTGCTTCGTTTACCAGCGGTTCGATCTAATTTTCTCACTGCGGTGGACAAATCGGTGTGTCCAGGCCTCCTCATTGTGCATGCTGTGTGTATATCTGTGTGTACCTCACACAGCGCCTGCAATGTGGAGGTTGAGATGCATATAGACAACCTGCCAAGGACGAGCCGCACAAAGAAGTGTTTTTTTTTTCACATTCCATCAGCACACATACAGTACAAACACACCCTACAATTACACTGGCGCACCCTTTAGATTTGCCATATTGACTGACCACACTGCATCACCTACTTCAAATGGCTTCTCCCCGTGAATCAAAGTAGCTCTTACTTTTGTCTGCAGGTCGCCACAGTGTCCCTCTCTCCGCCCGCAGTCTGGCTTATATTTTCAGTGGGCGGTGTGTCTGTGACAGCTCCTTGCTCCTCCGTGGCAATAATGCACACAGAGCTGAGGGGTATCTGTGCTGCTGCTTATTATCTATCTGCCACAGCACCGTAGTGGCACCATGTAGCTGCGGCAGCATAATGACCCGTGTAAGATCTCAGTTTAATGCAGCACAGATGACAAGACACACACACACACACAGAGAGAGAGAGAGAGAGAGCTCTGGTTGTGCTGGTGCTAATGACAAAATATCCAATGTAGCATAAACTCAAATTACGTGACCAATTTGGTGCCTTGTCCCACTGGGTTATTAATGCTAACGGCTACAAAAGGCTGTCAGCTAATCCACAAGCCTTTGTTTGATGTCACATTTAAGAGGGAAAAAGAAAAACAGAAACGAAAAACTCCCTGTTTTGCTCTGTGTTTCCTTTTCCAATTAGCACAAATGCTAATGTAGCGTTTTCCCCCCAACTCCATTGACAGCGACTGTTTCACCTCGCTGGCTGCTGCATCCTCTCATTCCCTGTTTTTTTCCCCTCTTCTTCTAAATCCACCTCCGTTTCCAAGTCTGCAGTCCTTCGTTCTACTCGCACGGCCGCCCCTGCCCATTAAACAAGGCACATGTTAATTAGCTTAGTGTGTGGGACTAGCCAATCCCGCGGGGAGCGCCACTAGGTAATTAGCTTGGGGCTAATAGGCACAGCAGTGGCACCGGGGAGGCAGATTGGAGACCTGTGGCCTGTTCCAGACAGTTGCTGGTCTCTGGCAGGTCCTGCTGTAATGTTGTGTATGCAAGAAAGAGACATTAAATATGGAGGGGAGGGCACAGAGGATAAGAGCTGGAGGGGAGGCTGAGTGAGAAAGAAGCGTTTAGAAGAACCGCAGACGTGACTTCATGTAACTGAGCTCACACAGATATGATGGAAACTGCCTCATAAACCCAGACCAGCCAAAAGACTTTCACATTTTTTCACACCTTTTGTGTTTTGCCTCATAAAGTTGGCGTTTCACCGACTGGGAATCAACACAACTTTAAAGCAGACTTTGTTTCTTTCCTCACTTTATAGATAAAAACACTGCAGACAAACAGAATGTCAGCACAGAAAGTTGCACATAACTTCAAGAGAAGGGTTTCCTAAACTATCATACCAGAGTAGACTTTGGTGCCAATACTAAACCAAATGTTCACAAAAGCAAACAAACTATAAAAAAAACTTTATTTCTCATATCTATTAATGGAATTAAACAATTGTCAGATCTTTTTCTTCTTAAAAGCTCATCATCAAGCACTTGCCACCAAGCCATTTCAGAAAGACCAAGAGACCAACAGTGGTTTATGACCTGATGAATGATGCCATGCCTGCAGGCTATAGAGAGATGAGTATGACAAATAATATAATAAAATACTATATAATAGAATATGATATAGTATAATATAATATAATATAATATAATGTCTGTTTTCTGTCACTGCAATAACTTATAGCACCTTCTCCTCAGTCTGAGCTTAGAATAAAACAATGTGAATCCCATTTAGTTAAGTTGCTTAGCAAAATGAACCCACTAAATCAGACTCTAACCTATAAGAGTTTAGTACAGAGAGAAGACAGTAATGCTAACAGTTACGTAAGCCTTTCTTCTTTTCATATTGTTCATCAATCAAAGTGATAAACACAGGCTCATTTGGTTTAATGAGATACCAGCACATCTCTAGCCTAACTTTAAATCACCAACATGCTTTAGAGAAGATGTGATATTTGGGAGCATATACACCTTCTGTGGGCTTTAGACTTTCAAGACAATATCACACCTTTTCCTAATGGTAAGCCAGTTAGCTTGTCTATTATGACGAATTGAACACTTAAAAAAAATGACCAACCAACCTGCAGCCTCTAAACTTAAAGAACTGTTTCTGTACAAGTGAAGGAACTTTAAAAACCTGCAGAGTAGACAATGTCATGCTCTAGTGGGGTTACTCAACAGCTCACAGCAGGAACATCTCTAAATGTAAAACCTTGCGGGAGCCCGACATCGCATCAAAGTAGAAACACTTCATGAGATCGAAAAGTCTTTCTGCCCAGGTCGTGGGTACAAAACAGTTGCGTGGGGGATTTACAAAAGGCTCTGAATCATGTAGGAGTGGTAATGTATTGCCACCGCTGATGATATTAGGACTGATGATAAAGGCTGGGGAAGGCTGGAAGTGCATGTGGGATGGTGTGGTAGGAAGCAGCTGTCTTTGAACCAGCACATTTAGCGAGAGGAGCAGCTAATGAGACAGCCGGGCTGGTTTCATATCTATCAGTGTATTCTTTATGACGACTGTTATACTGATGGATAACAGAGAAAGTCAGTGTCTGTTTCACATATGGTTGGTTTTATACAAGCTGAGGCCATCCTAAAGTTTCTTTTTTCCATTGATACAAACAGTTAGTTCACAATTTCTCACCTCATCCAAATACAGGAGCAGATTTAATCCACCTGACATTAAAAAAGTAAAAAAATATTCAGATTTTTAAAAGACCTGAAATGAACCCTCATCTGGTGTTTTCATGTCGCACACAAACAGAGGCAGGAAGAAATAAAGCGAAAAAAAGGAGAGAGAGGAGAAAACAGGTTGGGGACTCACTCACTCACTTAGTCATTTTCGCTGGGGGCAAGTCCAGACTTGGCCTTGTGTAATGAGCACAAGCACACACGCGCGCACACTACTCACACACATGCACGCACATCCCCCTCGCCCACACACTCACCGCCTACAGGCATGCACATACACATAAAAACGCACATCAGATAGATACACACTCGCATAAAAACACACATGCAAATATGGATTTGTGGCCCAAAGACACAATCACTCTCCCTCTTTCTCTAACACACACATGCACACATGCACGCACACATACATGCAGCCAATTTATTCATGTATTCAGAGAGGGCCGACTCTCTGGTTGTGGAAATACTCCTGCACCGGTCCGGCCCACGCTCCATTTAGCACATCTGGATGAGTTGTTGGGTGTATAAATGTGCAGCGCAGTCACCTCTTCAACAGGCGGCGGTCAGTGTTTCTACACAGGAGGATTCACTACATTAAACACACCAGCACCAACATCCATGAGACTTCATTAGCACCAGAACCATAAACAAGTTGCACGCTCCAATACCATTCATTTTTACCTTTTATGATGATTGAACGTCTATAAAACATCCTCACATTTATGACGCAAAAGTTTGAGCCTTTCAGAGCGAAACCAGAATTGGAATCAGAAATATTTAGTCATTTTGTTACATTCAAAACATATAATTATAATAAAGTTAAGAATAAAAGAATCCCACATATTCAATTATAAAATAAAACTAATTAAATACCCAGTACATTTTGATAAAGAGTATATTCATAGTTGAAACTTAGAGCTTGTTTCCAGTGAATTATTTTAAAAAGTGTGTTTCCCTATTCAAATGTGTCTTTAAACGTAATCTGCATTGATACTTAACATAGAAACTGTCATATTAAGTAAATACTCACCAGACTCAGCTTCTGTTCCCATGGAGAGGAGGTCGGCTAAGTCACAGATTAGATCAATAGAGTATTCAAAACGATTTGTTGTTGCGTTTGTGAATAAAACACAACTGCAGACAGTTTGACTCCCTGATGAAAGTTTGATGCTGAAACGCATCTGAGTTATTTTTAATATGCCATTGTGACAATGCCATATAAATAAAGGCATTTTATTGATTTAAAGAGAGTGCCTTGGAGTTTTTCTCTGTTTTTACAACTGTGACACATTTGAATTGAATCTTTCAAACATTTTTTTTGTGTCGACACGATTCAAATTCCACATTTTGTGACTGGAAACCTCATAATAACAGCATACTGTAGATCTTTGTAGCCCAGTAGCGCCCCCTAGTTTCTGTTTCTCCTGAACAGCTTTCCTTTATCCTTCAGTCGTCGACTCACTGCTGCCAAGTGCAGAATTCAACTCCAATTCAGCTCTTCACTTTGTAGTTTCACCACTGCAGGTGTCAGTTCCTGGCTGATGTCGCCCACCTTTACAACAGCCTGAGTCCATGTTAGTTTCCACCACGGCCGGTCCGATGGGAAATTAAATTCTGACCCCGGCTCTTTCTTTGTGTTATAAACTCCTGTCTGAGGAGTCAAACGTCCAAGAAAAACATTTCCCATCCTCTCACCTCCGGCTCCGTCTCTTCATCTCAATCTTTTTTTTTCGTCGAGGACGTCGAGGGAGAGATAAATAAAATGAAGGGTGTGGGAAAGGAAGAGGACAGGCTCCACTGATCCAGCTGTACAAGAAACAAGAAGAACTCATAAAAGTAAAAGAAAAAGAAAAAGAAGTCCAGGCTTTGAACCAATCAATCAAAAATCTTAGATCCAACCGAGCCAAACGTGGCAAGATCAGAGTTTGAAGAAACTGTGGATTCTTATAAACAGACGGATCAATTCTCATTCAGGCTGATAATGCCCGGATTTGTTTCTCTCAGTTGAACAAATCCTTTTATCTCCTTTTGATGAGCAAACACCCAATGTACCAACCACTGAGCCGAAGCCTTTATTTAAATGGAGAATATGCTTTAGTCAAACTTTTGCTTGAGTCATTTGACCGTCCGGGCTTTTTAAAAGTCATTTACGGCTGTTTAATGCAGTCGCAGACGCTGCCAATGTAATTAATCTGAACAATTTTTAATTTACGTGCTCGTACAATCAAAAGAAGCTTTGCCCATCGCGGTTCGTTTGATTTATTCAGCCTGAGGTCGGGCTCGTGTTTGTTCAATCCATTGGCAAAGTGTAGCTCGGTAAGCAGCTAGCAGTGGTGGGCGAACGCTCCAGTCGCTTTATTAGATCAACCAAACAAACACCTGAAGACCAGGCGCTCGACAAAATTAGACTCAAATCTCTGTGAATACCAACTTAATAATCAGGCTGCTGCTTTTGTATCGGGACATTTTTCTCTCTTGCGTCCTCTGCACACAGCTGAATGATGTTCTTATCAGGACTATAGCTGTCAGCACACAGACCTGTTATTAAAATACCAGTGTAATACTCTGGACAGTTGCCCTTGAGACACACAGTCTTGGCTCGGTGCAAACTGAATACAGTACAGCAATCGTCATGATAAAGTACTTACTCTGCGCCCATTATTATTTTCTGTATTCTTCTTATTCTCAGTAAATTATGAAAAAAGTCTGGAGGGTGACACAAGAGTGGATTTTCACACCTCTCCCATCCTGTTATAAAGAGGCCATATACTGTATAGAATAAGGTCATTTATTAATAATAGATTCATATGAAGCTGAGATTGAGTCTAATAAGCCTGCATCATACAGTATCTCCCTATAGGCTTCTCATATATTAATGTTAGTATATCACATTTTAATGAGAAAATTAGTCAAATATCTTTTGAAATTTGCAAAGACATCAATTCAGTCAGCAATTATGTTGAGGATTTTGATCATTATCATCAATCAACACAATCCTGTCCTCAGTCCTCCCACAGTCAGAGCAGATGGGACAGGAGACAAACCAATAACAAAAACTGCATTGATTCATATAGAACTACATACATTTACAAAGATGGAGCTGTTGGGATTATGATCCCGGTACCTCTGACTTCTTTATATGTAGGATCAATTCTTTGATGGTTTCGGATGGTTTCCATTACATCTGTTGACAATGAGACTGTTGAATTTGTTGACATTTAAAGGAATAGTTCACCAAAAAATGAAATTCTTATATGAGAGTCGATAGCGCCCCACACAAAAAGGTCCATAAAACTACACAAAACCCTTGTAATCTTCCTCCACACTGCTCGTCCGCTGCAATCCAAGTGTCCTGAAGGGATATAGTCTAGAGTTTACTCAAAACGACATCATTTAGGACATTTTTACAGCCTAAACAGTCCTGTATTGAATTTGCCTGGGCGAAACAACAACCTGCAGCCACACCGGTCCTTTGAGGAATCATTTGCCCCCGTGCCCGATCAAGCCTCTTTAGTAACATTTTTGTTTTTTTTTAAAGTGAATCACGTTCTTCTTATCGTTGACCTGTGTGACTCATGAAGTGGCTCACATCCATTTCTGTTCGGGGCGATCATCGGCCTCTGCGTTAACTCTGACATTTGGTCTCACGTACAAACACACACACACACAGGAACACAACAGAGCCCGACGTGCAGATTAATTAGAGGCGCTGTTATGGAAATGTAGACGAGGCAGAAACAATGTGGAGACTCAACCGACTGTAGCGCACACACACACACACAGCTTCTGTCTGTCCGACCACACACACACACACACACACACACACCCTGTTAGATTGGTATGCAGCACCAGTAATCCTGGGACTCTCATAATTATGTCTCCGTCCGTCGCTGCATGTTATCTCTCCTGTTTCCTCTTTGTTTTGTTTATTTAAATCTGTCTTCATCATTTTTTTTCTGTCTCCTCTTTGTGTCGTTTCATGATTCTCCTTCTCTTCCTGTCTCTCTCTCTCTCTCTCTCTGAGTGTGTGTGGGCTCTATCTCTTCCTCCTGTCTCCCTCTTGTCTCGCTCGCTGACTCTCATTAGATTTAAATCCCCTAATGAAAAACAAACAGGATGGAGGAACACCTCCCCTCTCCCTCTCCTCCTCCTCCTCTCCCTCTCCCTCACCTCATCCTCCTCCGGCCTCCTACACCTCCTCTCCTCTTCACCTCTGCTTTATTTTTTATTTTTCCCACAGAGACCAAAAGAGTTTGAAAACAAAACTCTCTCGCTCTCATAAAATGGCTGCATAAAGCCATATTTTTTTGGAAGTGCAGGTGACAGCGGGAGGTGAAATTGCTGCATCTGAGGTAGTTGTAAGGAGGATGGAGACATCTGTTTAGGCAGCTGAATGGAAATTAAATTCCTCTCAGCATAAACACCCTCTTTTCATTTGTTCCTCATGAATATTTTCTCTCCATCTCCATCTCTTCCTTCCTTCCTTCCATCCATCCTCTCCTCTCGCCATCGCTTCCCTCCGTCTCTCTCTCTCTCTGCGGCGGTGCATCCGGAATCAGTCGGAGACAGACGGTGCGTGGGGTCTCCCTGGAGGAGGGATACGGAAAAATAAAAACACTCAGACACACACAAAAGTATATACGCACAAACAAACACAGACATATGCCAGTGGAAGAAAACCCTCTGTCTTCAAGCACAAGCACTCAAACACACACACACACACACAGGAGGTGGACACACACACACCCGCATCATTTTCGCACTGGTAATTTCTGACAGTGTAATTTCTCCTTTATCAGAAATCAGCAGTCTCACACGGCTTCTTCAGACATGAGTGAAGCGGTGGGGAGGAGATTAATGGGAATCGAACGCACACACGCACACATGTCCTTGTGGCTCTCATCATACACTTTTAAAAAAGCAGATTATTTTTTTTACGTAAAGTGTTGAACTTTGATCACTCATGTGTCTTAATTTTTCCGCGTCCTTTACCAAACATCGGTCACACTCGTCTTCCTCCTCCTCCTCCTCCCTTCATCTCCGTCCCCCTCCACACGTCCTTTTCATCCTCGCCTCTCATCCCGTCTCTTCAGGCGTCTTCTCCCCTTCTGTTACTTCACTTTGATTCTGATTAACGCTAACTAAACTCGGTGTGTGTGTGTGTGTGTGTGTGTGTTGGTTTGTAATCTCATCCACCTCCCAGTGCCACCAAATTAAAAGTTTACACTTTGCAAAGATGCAGCTGCTGATGCTGCATAGTAACAAAGATGCTGTTAACATACACACACATTTAGACTGAACATGTTCACAAAGCATTCCCTTAATTCCTGTGTGTGAATCTGTAGATTATAAGATTTTCCTGGATCCTTTAGGGACCAAAAAACCTGTTGGTAAATATCACTGGAACATGTTGAAATATTAAACTGAATATTTATTGTCTCTTGAAGGGGAACTATTCAAGTCTGGTCGCTTTTCCGCCATTTTGGTCCCTTTTTTCTTTACGTAGCTCCCTCAAGAGTTTCAGAGTGCATATTTCCACTGTCGTAAAAACTCACCACTAACCCTCCTCCCCGGCCATGTGCATTTGTTTTCAACGAAGCCGGTGAGAAGGCAATCCATGGTTACGTTAACAAGATATTACAGATTACCGGGCGTGTTCGTGTCGTAGTGCCGTAAAGCAGTCCATTTTTCTCACAAGACGAGATCTGGGACACCGGCTCGGAGACGCTGATCTTGTAAGGTTGGTTTTCAGCCAAGAGACGCTAGGTGGAAGGCAGACAAGTCATTTAACCATCACAATTACTCCGTAGCTGTTCAATTAAGGTGAAAAACTTGCATAGTTCCTCTTCAAGTGATATTGAGGCCAAAAATGACTAATTAGTTGAGCTTTTTTTACCACCTCTCTGATATCGGTGCGCTATTAAGCAGATGATGACGTACACAAAAGTAAGTTCCAACAAATTTAGTCACTAATCTGCCAAACTAAAGATCAAGTTCTGTTTGGATTGAGCCAGAAGCATTTTCGTTAAAATAAAACCCGTCAGGCATGTTGAGATCACTCAAGGTGAACTATTTGAAGAAGAGAAGTTGTCTCACTTTAGAAGCACAGGCTGCTCATTAAGGTCAGAGAAACCTACAGAGAAGGTTTTGATCATTTTTCGTCGTCATCACAAAAATGTCAGTCGAATTTGAACCTTTCCCCCTTTTTACGCCAGGATGCGTTTGAGCAGCTGATAAAACAGCCTCTGAATTATTCACCAAAACCCTCCAGACTGTTTTGACTCATGATCATCGAGGAACGGACACGATGGTTGAGTTGAGAGGAAATTGAGATGGACAAGTTCAGTTTGTTTATGTAGCGTTGGGCTTGTTCATTTACACGGACGCCTTTCATAGAAGAGATATGAAACTACATGTCATGACTTTATTATGAATTGATGATAAGATGAGATAAGAAATCTAGATATAAGCACTGAATGCATTTTTATGTTGCGGTTTGCAGATTGTTACAGTCGGGAAAAGCAGAGGGAGGAGGCGGCGGTGATAAACAGCAGAGCACGGGCAATGCTGCGGAGAGATGACAGGGCAATTGAAGGCACAAAGGAGATAGAGGGATTCACAGGAAGACGGAGGAGTGGATGGACCAGACGGAGGGAGGGAGAGCCCGTCAGACGAGTGTGTAGGTACACCGGTAGATTAAGGGAAGGAAAGTGACAGATATTAGAAATGGAAGAATGGGAGCAGAGAGATTTAGAGGTGTCGGGTGTTAGATGAAGTGACACACAAATAAAAAAGGGATGAACAGATGAAGGGCTGGAAAGGGGGGGAGGTGTTAACCCCATGTTGTCCTCCTGAGTCAAGGAAGGATGAAGGGAAAGAAGTAAGGAAGAAAGGAAGGACAAAGGGAAAGATGGGAGGAAAGAAGGAAGGGAAAAATGAATGAAATATAGAAGGAGGGAGGGAACAGATTGGGTCGATTGGGTCAAAAAGGAAGGAAGAAGTAAGGACAAAGGGAAGGAAGGGAGGGAGTGGAAAAAGGATTGTGGAAAGAAGGAAGGGAAAAAGGAAGGAAAGAAAGATGGAGGGAGGGAACAGATTTGTTCAAGGAAGGGGGAAAGAAGAAAGGGAAAAGGGTGTGGAAAGAAGGAAAGATGGAGGAAGGGAACAGATTCGTTCAAGGAAGGAAGAAGAAGGAAGAAAGAAGGAAGGAAGGGAAAAGGAAGGAAAGAAAGGATGGAGTTAACAGATTTGTTGAAGGAAGAAAGAAGAATATAGGAAGAAGGGAAAGAAGGAAGGGAAAAGGGATTGTGGAAAGAAGGAAAGATGGAGGAAGGTAACAGATTTGTTCAAGGAAGGAAGAAAGAAGGAAGGAAGGAAAGATGGAGGGAGGTAATAGATTTGTTCAAGGAAGGAAGGAAGAAGGGAAAGAAGGAAGGGAAAAGGGATTGTGGAAAGAAGGAAGGATGGAGGAAGGGAACAGATTGGGTCAATTTGACCCAGAAGGACAACAGGAGGGTGAAGAAGACAGAAGGGATTTGAAGATGTTTTTGAGACTCTTAACTTTCCTCCAATGATAAAGAGGGGAGTAAAAAGAAAGAGGGAAAGAGAGACCAGACCGGGCTAATAGATAGATATTATACATCCATACAGAGAAGGAGATGGATGAGGAGGTGCTGCGAGCTACGGTTGAAGGAGCAAAGGCCAGGAGAGAGAATTAATTTCCTTCTGTGACCCCTGGGGGGGACAAAAGCAAGCGAGTGAAGCTGAAAGAGAAGGAGGAGAGAAACGCCCAAGTCGCCAAAGGGGGATTGAAGAAAAGAAAGAAATGAATGGTTTTAGTGGAAAAGGAGGATGAGTGGAAAAACTGAGCCGATAAACTCCGAAGTGGAGGATGAGCGATCTACTGGTCTGGACCAATAACTCACTGCAGACACTGAGTTTTTCTTTCATTTCTGGGATTTATGTCGTATTTTCTTACGTGACCTTCCATTAATGTCTCTCGGTTGCTTTCATCCTCCTCTCCTCTTTCCTCTCCTCTTTCTCTCTCTGACCCTGACTGCTCTGTCGTTTTTTACTTCATTAGCTACAGTGCTACGGTTTCCTCTCAGGCTCCTATACACCTGTTGCTGCAGTGGTGCAATGTCCCCTTAAGTACCATTAAAGTTTAACTGGACTGCAGCTCAACTCTCATCTCTTTGGAAACCGAGTTCAGCTTTGACGACCAAGAGATTAAATCGATGCGACATTGAAGGAGAAAGGTCCCTTTTCATGTTTCTCCTGAGTTCCTGTGGTTGTGTAAATGAAATGAAGGTCGGTCAACAGTGAGATGAGTTTCTGTCACAGACTTGTATAAAGATCGACGTTCTGTACTGTAGCCTCACTGATGTTGCTTTTAAGGAGTTGTTTTGAAGCTCGGAGCGAGCTGCTTCACTGTCGCCATCTTGGCAGCTAATCCTTAAAATTAGCAAAGACGTAGGACGTGCGCTCACCGACCTGTCACTTAATGTTATACACCTTCAGTTATGCATCATTTTTTTTATTTATTAAAATCAAGGTTGAAATTAGCTCTATAGACAAAGGGCGTTTTTTTTGTACCAGGCTGTAAATGTTTATTTCTACCTCTAGTGGCCATTTGAAGAACTGCAGTTGTTGAAGCTTACAGTAGGTGTTGCTTTTATGTGTGTCGCCTATTTGTCTTTCCGCATTAGTCCATCCATCTGGTTCCGTAGCATATTAAATCACTCTAGTTTATTATCAAATTCCAACATCCACTGTCTGAGCAGGAAATTTGACATTCATGGTTGTAGAGTTGTTTGTTTGCAGCTTTCCTCGATTTCTTCTCCTGCTCTTTTCCTCTTTTATACATGTGTAGTCTTTCCTCCTGCCCACTCCTCTTTCATCTCTCTCTCTCTCTCACATGTGTACACCAGCATGTAGTATGCTTGACTGCCCTCACCGCTGTCATCAACTGACTCACACAGGCACCGCAAACACAGATTTACGCGTGTTTACGACTGCAATTTGACTCACACTCACACACAAACACACATGCGGTCGAGTTAAAAGAGTGGAACGAGGGTCTGAGAGAATATTATCAGCATTGGTCAAGGCTCCAGCAGGTTGGCACACACACACACGCACAGTGATGCTGGTTAAAAGGGTGTAACAAGCAGGTCTGACAGACAATATTATCTGCTTTGGTGGAGGCATGGCAGCTTGACATGCAGACACACACAAATACGCACATGTGGCATCTCACCACTAATGTGATGTGTTTTTTTCATTAGGACTCAGACACTGGAGGCAATTACATGGGTCATCCTGGTTTTTAATTGAGAAATCATGCAGAGGGAGATAGAGACGGTAAGCAGGGTGGAGGTGGAGAAGAGATAGAGGTGGAGGCAGGAAAAGAAACAGCCCATGACAAAGAGGAGAGGGAGAGAAAGAGAGAATAATGGGCTGACATGAAATGAAATGTCCATCTCACTCGTGCTGCATGTCAATGTGAAATAAAACACACTGGTTCAGACTTGTAATGAACAACATTTTCACATCTCTTATGTCTAATTTCTCATAAATCACTGTCACTGTGTTGCTGCAGTGAAACACACTGGTGAGTCGTGTGTGACTACGTAATGCTGTACATAAATCCACAACAAGAGAGATTTGAAATGTTTATAGACACCAGTTTGTTTCTGATTTAACAAGCGTAAACTCAGCAGTTGCTGCACTGACAGAGTTGTAAATCATTTGACAAGGTTTAAAGGAATAAATCTACCAAAAACACCAATGTGAAGAAAAATTATCGTTGAATTGTATTATTGTTATTGCTTTTAAACCATTTAGATAAAAAATGATCACTTGATTTTTAATCTATTCGACATCTGTGTGACATTTGTATGTTGTGGTTAAGTACGGCTAAAAAAAACTGACTTGAGAGGTCACTGTGACTTTGACCTTTGAACACTAAACACACTAAACACATGTCAGTTTATCCAAGTGAGCGTTTGTGCTTAATTAGAAGAACTTCCCTGAAGGCGTTGCTAATGTATCACATAGGAGAAAGAGACAGCTGGACCTGAGGATACGCTACGTCATGTTACATTGCATTGTGGTACATTAGGTTATGTAAGGTTATGTTACATTGCATTATGGTAGATTACATAACTTTACATTGTGTTTTTGTTAATCCTACCTTGCCCTGCGATAAGGTATGTTGTGTTGCATTATGAAACGTTATGTCACTTTATCTTTTGTAATCTTGCACAAAACAAGCACCACGAAACAACAATAGAGTCGTGACGTGTGTGTGTGGTTAAAGAAATATTGTATCTACTGATCCATTGATGTTTTGATGCCTCCACTTTTGTAGTAAAAGAAGAAGCAGAGAACTTTTATTGTTTCATCATCACCTTTTGTGCCTCAGATGTTTTTAATGTTCTCTTTATGATTAGATATCACTGTAATATTGATATCACAGGAACACATATGTGTGTGTCCTCAATACAACCTCCATAGAATTACATGGAGCTGAGCCAAAGCTATTATGTATAATCCAATATGATGAATAGGTTAACTTATGTGTGTATTGACCGGACACACACACACACACAGTGAAACATCGATCTCTATCTCCCAGGGGAACAAAGTGATACACAGGACGCTGAGCCCCGAGGGAACAGTTACAGTGGTGTGGTTGGTTATAAAAATGATCATCTCAACGCCTCATTGACTTCCTCCATGTTGGATTCACATTAATACTCAGTCCAACATCAATATGTGGAAGTTCAGTCTGCAACGTGGACTGATCTGAATTTCTATACTTAAATATATGTGTAAAATAACAGTATATTAATTAAACATATTACAACTGGGAACAATTTCACATAGTGATCTAAATCCATACAAATATGTTTCCTTACATAGATATTTCTTGCATAAGTATATGTTCATCCCAGGAAGATAGAAAATGGTTTTATTAGTCATACAGTGGGAACATTGGAAATGTAATAAAATATAAATATGATAATAATAAACTGTATTGATATAGCACTTAAAAGTTATAAATTGCTGTGCATCAATGGGAAAAAATTGAGTAATTAAAACAGCAAGCCTAATAAGTTACATTAAAACATTGATTGTCTTTAATATGTGAGAATAAAACAGACACATTAAAAAAGAATGAAATAAAAAGTATTTTCTGAATATTTAAATAGTTGACATTTATACCATTTTTCCTATTGTTTACACAAACATAATGAGAGGGTTGGTTTTATATGTCACACGTAACATCGCTTTCTTTAACTTTTATTAGGGAAATAAAAATAACAATATTCATAATAATTCCCATGTAAAGAGTCAAGTAAGAAGTGGATGTCTCATTGTAACAACCAAGCTGTGGGTCTAAATGACTGTTGACTCAGCAGGACTTCATTGAGAGGAGCTGTTATCGTCAGTAATGGACTCTTTTCTGTGACGCCATGGCCAAACACTTTAAAACTATATGAAAGTAATCGCTCTTGCTGGCACAGACAGTAGCTGGGTTTCCATCCAAGTCGTATCGAATTTAAAAGCGGATTTTGTGAAAATGCGCAAAAAGCAAAGCGAATTTATGCCCATTTCCATTCAGTATTGTTTTGCGATTAGGAGGAGTGCACCGTGAGATTACGTCATAAGAGAGTGTGACTGTATCCAACAGTTGACACTCAGCTGACACTCAACATCATGGACAATTTACGTACTTTCCGGACTATAGACGCACCTGTATAATCCGCACCAGCTTCATTTTAAAAGAAAATACATATATAGGCCGCACTTGAATATAAGCTGCAGGTTTTCATGTTGTAACATGAGATATTTACACAGAAAGACAGTAGGGAACTGTGACAGTCCGCTCGCTTTTCCGCTGTTTTGGTTATGCTCCTCTCCTCCATGTGCATCTGTTTACATACGAAGCTGGTGAAAAATCAATAAGTTACATAACGATGTTACGGCGTGTGTTTGTGTAGTCTTAACCGTCATAAACAAAAGATTACGAGTTACGGAGCGCGTTTGTGTCGCGGGGTGCAGAGACGAGAGCTGGGAGACCGGGGCGTCGCTGGGTGAAGTCCAGCAGCTTCACCCACAAACTCTGCCTCAATTCGCATAATCTGTTTCCATCACAAAAACTCGCATTTCCTTTATTCGATACGCTGACAAATCCACCCCCTCCAAGCGTATAAACTTTTATGCGCATTTACTGCCTTTATTCGAATTTCTGGCGTTTCCATTCAAGTATTTATGCGCATTTTCACAAAATGCGCATAAGAAAAGGTGGATGGAAACCCAACTAGTGGCAGGTCGTTAGCTGCAGGGCCGCACTCGGCCGCTAATGAAGCCCTTTCTTTAGATTACCTTAAGTGCATCATTTTTATGTTGTTGTAAAAAAGAAAAAGAAAAAAAAAACCTGGAGGGATTTTTCTGCTGAGTCATCGTTTCCTTAAATCATGACACTATAGCCTTTTCAGAGAAAGAGAAGAGTTTGCGCCGCTGGGAGTTGATTAGTTTGTCTGAATTGAAGTGGGATAAGTTTACGGCAACGTCTTATCTCGACAGAAGGTTTGAATCCCGACTCAGCATTTTGATGTTAACTGGACAAAGTGTCCAGCATTGATTCGTTAAACATAATTAAAATTTGCTGGTGAAGCTAAAACCCCCTCTTCTTTTTTTCATTTCAGCATTTCAGCCTTTGACAGGAAATGCTGAGGTTAACTGGGAGGTTGGTATTGATCGTCAGTGAAGCCGTTAAGTGTGTGTATGTGTGTAGGTGTGTGTGCATTAGTGTTTTGCCCTTGAGTATGGAATCTATTGATCATGCATCGATGATTTAAACAGCATCTTTAAAGAGAAGAGGTCCTTGAAGAGCGAGGGAGCAATCAGCAGGAAGCTACTTCAGAGGAATTATGTAGGCCTATGTGTGTGTGTACTATGTGTATGGTTATTATATACATAATATATTATACTGGAGGCTTGTGTGAAATCTATTTTATTGATGAAGTATGAAATCGCTGAAAACATATGAAGGCTTCAAGCAAGCAAGCAAGCAGAGTAAGGCATGCTTTTGTGAGTGTGTGTTGGGGGGGTCCCATCTGTTTTTCAACCTCTCACTTTCTCCATCTCCTCTCCTCTGTCTGCTCTCAGCTTGGATCTATCTTCCCTACCATCTGATGCTGCAGCCTATCATTACCCACAGTCTCTTTCTCTTCATCTCTTCATCTTTCTTTTGTGTTTTTGGTCGGTCTTTCTCTCATTTCATGTGTGTGTGTGTGTGTGATGCTTTTTCAGGACAATAATCCTCCTAGTTGCTCTAAGCTCCTTGAGATGACAATATTGTTGATTTAATGGCCCCTGTTGTCACGGAGATGTTACCGAGAGATGTAATTATGCACAAACACGACGCTGTAATGCCGCAGTGGTTTTACTACCTGAACGCCTCACACTCTGCTGATGTTGTGTGTGTAGTTAAGGGCTGATTGAAGAGCTGGTTTGAATGATATGTGAAATATCTGAAATACAGTTTCAGTTATTGATTGGATTCAGTTCATCTCTTGTTAGCTGAGATGTGGTTCATGTCTCCCAGAGGATGAACCCCGATCAATTTGATGACTTCACATCCTGTGTCACAGTCAGGTCAAAGTCGTTAGCAGCCAATATTTTTTGGTTTATGATCTACTGAAAGACATTTTGTGCCTTGTGTTTAGTGCTACTGTCCTAATGCTACCAAAACAAATGGGGTCACTGTTATACCACCGAACACATCAGCATTGTTACCATTAGCAGGTTAGCCTCTAATTAGCATTTAGCTGAGTGCACCCCCGTGTCAAATTCTGCGTTTCATTTATGTCGGACGTTTGAAAGGCAAGTCAACTGTGTTATAGTTACGAGTTTAGTTAGCTATTGTTGTTGTCCGCATTGTTAGCTAATACCAGTCGATAGCAACACACTATGTGAGAGTTAGTGCATGAAAGCAACATAACCACATGTCTTCAATTAAGGTAGAAGCTGCGCAATACAGTACTATCACTATATGATCATATTTAATGATACAAAAACAAGGAAAACATTTTTCACTGTTGAGCAGCCATCTTTGATTGGAAACTTGGGGGTTACCGAAGTTTTCCAGCTTGATCCCACAAAAGGATTTTAGACTTGGCGAAGGTATCTTTGGGAATTTGTTCCTTTTTTAGTATTTTCACCAGCTTTCACTTAAATGTTGTATATACAAAAACAAGATGTATAATTGTTAATTGGCTGTCAAACTGTCTTCTTCTTTTAGGGGGCAAGTTCCAGAGTGTGAATTATACAATAACAATTGGGGGGGGTCAACATTTTACACAGCGCACCTGGACTCATTCCCGGTATCTCGTGTTCACATGTTAAACTCCACACAGGAACGAAACACCTGGCCTCAGTCCCCGGTTCTGGTTCTGGTTCAGGTTCTGATTTAGGTCCAGATTCTGGTTCAGATTCTGGCTCAGGTTTTCTTTCTGGTTCACAGGTTCACATGTTAAACTCCACACAGGAATGAAACACCTGGACTCAGTCCCGGTATCTCGGGTTCATAGTGACACACGCAGATTCAGGCAATGAAATGGTTTAGTCCACTAGGGGTGTTTGAAATTTTACTACAAGCATCTTCCTGGCATGACTATGGAAATAGGCTACTGTATATTGTAGTATTTATGATTACTAATAAGAAAGATAAATGTTTCAACCCCCCCTATCTGTTATTTGTACCTCTTTTAGGGGGGTCGCAGTCGTAAGTAGGGGGGTCAAACCCCCCCAAACCCTCCTGTAATTCGCACTATGGCAAGTTCAAATTCAGACTGTTATTGGTTTAAAATTGGCCGGAAATACTTGTACAACCTCTGTGAGTATTTGAATCCTGTGTACTAGCAAGGGGAATTTCTAATATGAACCTAATCACATCTGCTGCTGCCGTGTCCTCGGAGTCCCCTCTGGTTTAAATAATGAATTTAGTGGTTATTGCTCTCAGGCTTATTCATTGAAAAGGGAACATGAACTCTCTTAAATCCATTTACTTATCGGAGAATATGTGTCCCAGACAGATGTCGTGCGTGACTGCTTATTTAAAATGTACAAGTCGCACAGTGTGCTACAGCATGTGTTCACAAGTTCACAAGTTCACTAGAAGTCCTTAAAGTTAGAAGATATAATGTCACATTTGACATGTCTGTCAGCCTTGACTACTTAAAAGGCTAAGTTAGAAAAAAAAAAACATTATACATGAATGTAGCCTACTACAGCAGTGGCAGACATTTAAATCTGGCCCCTGCTTTCAGCTGCAGCAGCACACAGCGATAAGGTAACCTTGAGGAAAAAGCGAATGTGATTTTACATGCTCATTGTGATGGATTACGACTCCAACAAACAATTGTAAAAAAAAAAAAAAAAAAACCTCTGCAAGTTGATTTTATGTATTTATTTTACAGAAAGAAAGAGGCTGCAGAGATGCAGAAGTGTACAGACCTGTGTTGCTCTATGAAACATGCAAAAACACAGGTCTGCTCATTTAGTTTCCTGAAAGCCATATGCTGTACTGACATATGCAGGTTATATATTATACATCTCCTGTGACCTCAGTGTAAACTTATTCTTTTATTTCTATGATGACAGGGAGCTGTACGTTACAAATTAAAAGTCTTTTTCTTCTATAAAGTATAAAGCTTTGAGGCTGCAGGCCTGCGTTTAGTTTTGACTTCCACCGTCTTCAAAAGCGAAATGAAATCAACTCAGGTAATTTAAGAATAAAAGCTTTCTTCTACTCTCGCTGCTCTCACTGCAGACTCTGAGTGTTGCTCTTTTCTTTTTAGCTCTGAAGGCATCGAGGCTTTTAAAGGCAGAAATCTTGTGTCGCCCAGTGGAAATCACTCACTGTTTGTTTATTGTTTGGTATTGTTAGAGCTGAGCTGTTTTTGATTGGTTCACGGCACCTCCCCATTCCCTGACAGCACAGCTGCTCGAGCTGTCGTGGAAACAAGGGATCTAATTAGCAAATTAGCAAATTGTATCAGTCGTGTTGTTGTTGTTTTTCGCATGTATGAGGAGAAAATCCTTCTGCTCCCACTCAGATCTGATGCCTTTCTCACTTGAAAATCTATACTGAGAGCCTCTCCATTGCAGATGAGCCAAAGAGTGACAGAGTAATATACTTGATTCCTTTAGTCCAGCGCTGTGGCTGTGACCCCGGTGCTCCTCATATCGGCTGCTCGTGATGGTTCCCTCCTCTAATAATAGCACTGGGCCAAAGTAGCGGCCCTGGGGAATCTCAGCTGGACTCTATCATTCAACTTCTCTGTTGCCTTCAACAATTAACTGAAGAAAGAAAGAGAGAGAAAGAAAAGATTGGAGAAAGAGACTGGGGGAGGCAGGAGAGGGAATCGATACAGTGGATGCTGTTTTTTTTTTTTTTTAAGAGGTCAATACAATCAGGCCTGTGGAGTTTTCTATAGCGATATGGGACACACATGGATGCACTCAGGACAAAGTCGGCTTTCAGTTTCTTTGCTTTTTCTTTGAAGGAGCAATTTTTTCTTTTTCAATTGCAGCGCAGTGTAGTATATTACCCAGCTGAAACTCTTTACTTTTATGTTCAGAATTATCTTACTTTCTTCTCCAGGTGTGTTCTTTTCTTGCCTAAGGAAAATGACCTGTTATAATGTGAACTAATGCTTTGTTTGGCCTAAAGGCTAAACAGTTAGGTCAGAGGTTAAGTCACTTTTCCTGGACATCTGTATTTGGTTTGCCCCATCTATGTTTACGTTAGCCTAGAGGTTAAATGCCAGAGGGTAAAATGTACAGGTTAAGTATTGTCTTAGTTTTTATGACCATCCTGGTCAGCTACATCCTTCTGTTTGGAGACGGTGGAGTTTTGGAGTTAGAAAACATATACGTATAAGGTTAGGGCTTTGGACCAAGAGGGAGAAATTGGCACCCGATATACTCCAGGATTCAGCATTTTTTGACACTGTTCTTTTCTTGTAATAAACTCCTTCTTTGAATGCAAGTAGAGACGTGTCAGCGGTGATCACTTCTTCTCATCAATACATCAATATACCACAGCAGTCAACAGCATTAGCATTAACAACTGTTGACTCAGGGATGTTGCACTCACACTACCAGACATTATTGGCCCTTTTCCACTAGTGCTTATTTGGCTCGACTCGACTCGACTCTCTACTTGTTTCTTCTTGGTTTTTTTGCCTTTCCACTAGGGATATTATCTGGTACGTTTTTTGGTACTAAAGTGCAACGTCAACCGACTGCCAGCCACTGATTGGCCAGTGAAAGAGTCATGAGAACGATGTCCAACACAAGAATCAAACCCACTATTTTGAAAAACACACCGACAACAGTGCCCACTGACCTGTGCAGTCACCGTTGTTGTTCTTTCACGCAAGTTAAATGGCTGCTGTGTGGAAAACAACACCATTGTCCTTCGATGAGGTGCAGACGAGTGTATTTGGTGGCTGATGAGAGGATCGATAAAAAGAGCTAGACGGAAACCTGATATGACGACCCAACCCACGTTGAGGAGGAACTATGAAGTACTCAGTTGTAATGGATAACGACCAAAACCAAGTCTGTAGATGTGTAGTGGGAAACGGCCATAAGACCTCTGATTAAAGCTACCCCTTTTCAAGCCCTTCACAGCAGCAGTATCTAAGTTGTTCTCATTTCTGGGATGTGCACATCACAGTTGGTGATCCATGTTCCTGACAGGATGAATTAACATCACTTGGTGCCTTTCATCCAAAGCGTTTAGAAGTGAAAGACAAGACTAAAGCTTCAGTATGGGGGCGACTCTGGCTAAGTGCTAAGTTTTTACATTAGTGTCCTTTAATTTAGGGTTTGTTGGCAGGTTTCAGACCCATAGTTGTAATTTAAAGCTATTTATTACCATGTTTGTGAGTATGATTTAATAGCACTGAACAATGTCCATCTACAGTAGTATTTAATAGATGTTTACAGCTGGCAGCGGTCATGCAACAGTTTGTCAAATCAATAAGTTTGTTTAAAGAAGGGTAATCATTTACAAAATGAAGGTTTACATCTTTTATTTATTCTGATGTGTGCACATTATGTATTTTTTATGGACTCAAATTAAAATCTGTAAAAGGAGACAATACAGTTAGTGAAGGCGAGTTGTCACGATGTGATTTGACGGTTTATTCCTTCACAGAATATTCTTCCTTTGTCAGGTGATTGACAGTGAGTGGAGCGTGGAATAACAGACACACTCCTCAGGAAAAAAACATCCAACTACTGCGATAATGAAGGAACAATAAAACCCAACACTTGGACAAAATAACCAAACGAAGGCTTCATGTTTATACTCTGATGGATTACCTCAGTCCGCGGAGGCTGTTTATCATACTGGAGAAAGAATGCCGGTAAATGGCTTCTTCTGAGGCTGAAGGAAACGAGTGGTAAATGTAAACCAGAGGAGAGAAAAAAACACACAGCTGGAACAAGAAAACAGAACAAACTTCACTTTTCACAGTTTGACCCAACCTGATTGTTTTAAGCCTGACAGCCAAAACAAAACGCAGCTTAAACATGTGATTTATACACTGATCCAGTGCGCTTCTGTAACGTATCAATAATGACAGAGAGTGAGGTCAGAACATTTTCTAAAGTAAACTAACGAAGCAACCTCCAAAACATGACAACTAAGAATTTCTCCATGAATAACAACCTGACTCACAGTGCTGCTGCTGCTAAAGATCCACATTGATCCACACCCACTCCCTCTGCAGAACAATAGCACAATATACTCATCTGCACTCATCTGCAATTACTTATCCCAGATATCAGAGGCATTTCATTACATTTCATTGACTAAAAATCCGTTAGAATGCGTCAACTCTCAGTATCAGGTCCTTATCGCAGGTCGACTGATGCAATCTTAGTGTTTCTGTGCAGTAAACCTGTTGAACCTCAACGTCCATGGACTTCAATGGGGCGGCAGAGAATAGTTTTTTCACAGCAGTGAAACTAGTCGATAAAAGCAGTGGGCGGGGCCTGGACGCTAGGCTTTCTGCATGATGATTGATCTAAACTTTAGGCTGAATCCCTTTTTGTTGTTATTGTGAATAATTGGACAAACTGCATGGTGTAGGCCTTTTTTTTTCTTTCTAAGTGATCTACATAGCTGTTTTGTTTTGTTTTGTTTTGTTTTGTTTTGTTTTGTTTTGTTTTTATCTTTGTTCATATTTTGTCTTCCAACTGTTGTTTACGATTTTGCACCAAGACAAATCCATTTACCAAATCCAAACCAGAAGAAGAAGACAGGGCATGTTAGAAAAGATGCTGATATACAACACTGTTATTATGATTCAAAAAGTTAAACTCTTAATTAGTAAATTTTGGGAAAAAATACTCATTTTTCATATGATTTATTCTAGCTGATATCATGCAAAAACAAGCTGAAGCGTTTCAGCTATGCAGCCGTATGACGTACATATTTTGTCTCCAAATTTGCTAATTAGGATGTGCTACCATTGCAAGTTTTTTGCAAACTGTTTGATTCATATGAAGATGAAGTCTTTGGTTCAGCGCTCTGATTTGAATGAGCCTTTTTGTTGAAGCGCAACTTCTTTTTGTGACTGTTATTATAATGTATTGAAAATCTAAATTCAAGCTCTTTGTGTTTGTTTCAGGTTGAACAGCAAAAGCACATGTTGGAGGTCGGACACGTCCTGTCCAAGAGACACATGAACGTAGCAACAAGACGCTGAGACAACTCGTTCCATACGAAGGTCAGAACAGCTGAAGGGTGAGTTTACCAGGACAGACGGTCTCCTTTTGGAGTAAAATTGGGTTTAGTTGTTTATAAAATGAATATATTTCATTTTGTGTGTCTGTGTGTGTCAGACACAAGCAGCCCTGACAAGTACAAGCAGCTACGGTGACGTTCAGCTCCACGGCTCCTTGGAGCTCAGAGACGCTGTGGGCTTGTTCATGTTCAGACACACAGCATCAGGATTTGGTGTTTAGTGGCACCATCTGTCCCCGAGCAGGAAACTCCCACAAGAACACACACACACACACACACACATAGGCAGACATACAGTATAGTACAATACACTCGTGTCTCTCCCCCTCGTACACACACACACACACTCAGATTTCCTAATTATCCCCCTCCAGTGGACGCTTGGTTTCCCCTCTCTTCCTCCGTCTTTTTCCGCTCTGTCTCCTCTCGTTCTCCCACAGCATCCGATGGTGTCTATTTAAAGGGATCACCCCCCGACACACACACGCATGCACGCACGCACACACACACACTTGTTTCCGTCTTCGTTTCCCTGTCTTCCAATCAACCAACTCTGACGACGCTGCATAAATTAGCTCACTTGTTTGTTTGTGTTTGCTGGTTGGCAAAGTGCTTCCTGCTGAGATTTGACAAGTGAGATTTTGTTGTTGACATAATGCACCACCACACTGACACTACGCTACCAGCTAGCTGCTAATATGCAACTAGATATCTAAAAACAAAGTTTGCAAACAGTTCCTGTAACTCTTTTCTGTGGAGTAGGTTGTACTTGCAGTTTGTTAGTAGAGCAGGTTAATATGAGTATTGAAGGTCACCACCACATATTCTGCAGTGGTGAGGAATTAGGACTCCTGTCCATTGGGAACAATGGAGGAAATAGTGAGATCTGTAATATATGGAAGAAGGACCAAAACACAGGAGACCCACTTTGGCAGGTGTTAGCTTTGGTTAAGGGGCAAATTATGGTTAAAAGGTTCACAAACCAGACGATATGGAGTGTACGAACACCCCTGATCCTGACACTGGGAGGTCCATGAGCTACAGACACAACAAACAGATGTTCACATCCACATGATCAAGGGTCAGCCCAGATGTTTTTGCACCTAAACCAAACTGAACTGTTGCTAGTTAGACAATCGGTAAGGTCAAGAAGAACAAGAACAAGAAGCTTTTGGAAGTCCTGGTTTGCAGTCGTAAAATGATGCTTCCTGGCTCCTCCTCCCCCGTCTCTAAGCCTGAGCCCGGTCACCCTACATATGGACGAAGACCGATTTCAGCTCCTTGCGTCCCACGATCTCATTGTTCCGGTCACTGCCCCACAACGCCTGACCATCGTCGAGGGTTGGAACAGAAATCGACCTGTTAACCAGGAGCTTCACCTTCCGGCTCAGCTCCCTCTTCACCACCAACGGTTCAGCACATCGTCCTCATCGCTGCTGTTGCCACCTCGCCCTCTCTGATCCGTCCAACCCTCAAAGACCTTGAGGTACTTGAACTTCTTCACCTGAAGCAGCAGCAGCAGCAGATCACCAACAGAATCCCAGTGGCAACAGTTCAGATCTCTGGACGTTTAAACCAAAACGGGACTCTGGAGTTTCCTCTCTCCATCTTGGCCTCTCTTCACCTCTGTTGCTCTCACGTGATGATCAGACATGACACACGGGTCCATCTCCCTATGACGACTGTGCCCTCGTATTGATTTTAAGTGCTACACGCACACACACACACACACACATACACACACGTTTTCTCTGAGGGAGGAGGAGAGAAAGGTCATGTCTCTCAAGTTAATTAGTCTCTCTTGCCCGCAGGTCTGAAGGAGCTTTCCTCTGCTTGTCCTGCTCCGTCATCTCTCTCTCACTCATTCTCTCCACAACCAGAGCGTGAAGGTCGGACGACCTCTCTCTCTTAATTTCCCTGCATGTGTTTTCGTCCCGCTCTCTCATGTTGCCATTTGCTAAAACAAAACGCACACGTAGGCCTACACAGATCATCATCATCATCATCATCATTATCACCATCATCGTCTTCATTGTGACATAAACACGGAGGTTATTCACGAGATCCTGAAGCCAGAATCAATTTGTCTTGTTTTTGTGTAATTGCCTCTTCACTGTAGCAGGAGGAGAGAGAATAACCTGTGTTTGGTTTTGTTTGGCTGCAGGGACCAGTCATAATGAAGTGCAACTCGATTCTGATAAAAAAGAAATAAAATAAAAAATACTTGCGAACCTGAAGGCTCAAAAACACAGCTTTAGAAACCTCTTTTATTTATTTTCTTGAATCTACCTGTTTAGATTGAGATCAGTCATTTTGGCATATTTACATATTCCCACTCCAGTTGTGACCAGGTGCATCGCGTCGGCCTGAATCATGTTGGAGTGTGTAGAAGTTAATTGGACTCTTCGTCTAACCACTAACCCTCAGATCTCTCCACTTTAAACCAACAGCTACTGCTAAAGGAGGAGAGAGATCAAGGAGCAGACTGAGGCCAAAATCTCCTCTCTTATCTTCTCTCTGTAGTTCTAGTAACATCAGGGCGGTGTCAGCCAATCAGAAGAGAGGAGGATCTGAGCCTAAGTTGTCACTGAGAATTTTTTTTTTTCCTTCTTTTTTTGAAGAGCAGATTTCAGGTTACGGAGGGAAAATACGGTTTGGTTTGTGAGTTCAGGTGTTGGCTGCTTCGTTATGACATCATAAAGAAACAGGAAGTCTTGGCTTCTGGTTTTAAGGCTCAGTTTTGTGAATAGATTCTGCATGCTTTTCTCTGTGGACTGAGGTTTTGATACTTTCACAGTGTTAATACACAACTTAGACCTGCTTTAATCACCAAAATAGACCATAAAATCTGACTTTATACAACATAGGACCTTTAAACCAACAAGAAAACCTCAGGGCTTCAGCAGCAGAGTGTCTCTGTTTAAAGAAAATGCAATGACCTCTGATGTATTCTTCAAACCATCCATCTAAAAGAGAAGAATATGTAGCCTAAAGTCTGTGAAAACTGACTTTTTATCCTCCGTCACCGGCACCTTGAATTCTTCAAAGCACCACGCTTCACTTCACTTTCCTGTTGCCAGGTAACGTCAATCTTTTTTATTTTTCGAAGCCCAAAAAACATGATTATGATTATTATTCAGATATGAATGAAGTTATATCTGTCCTCCCTTTGTATCTTCACCTCCCTCATCTGTTGCCTTCTGTCTCTGTCTCGCTGTGGTGCTTGTATTTTTTTCCCATATGGTGCTAAAGCGTCATCGAGAAGCCAATTCAAATCAGTTCAGCTCAGACAACACTTCACTCCTCTTCACTCACTCAGCTTAATTATGGTTTATAGCACTTGAGATGGTCGTTTTCTATAAAATTGTGCCTGAGAGATGCAGCGACTCTTCATCACCGGGTCACGACCTCCTGCTGGCTGCAGAATGACATCGAGGTTGTAATAGCACAAATATCTTTTCAGTGTGTTTGTGGAGCCAAGATGGAGACACGGGGTTCTGCTATAAACTTAGAATTAGCTATAAAAGCATCAGATTTTCCTGCACTGTGTACACAGTACTGTAGTTCGCTCACAGTATCTGAGGACCAAGGCCGTGTAATAAAACTGTGCTTCAGCAGCTTATGGTATTGTGCAGTAACCTTTATGATTATATCCAATGGGCAACAGTCAAATCTTTCTCCACCTTGGTCGAAATTGGTTTGATTGTTTATGAAATGGCATATAAGGTAATAAACTCAATAATTCAAATTCAGTACTTTAGTAACTTTTTCATTTGGGCTTAAATGGTCAAATGAGCTCATTAGCATAGAAATATCACAATTCTTTGAGTAAAAAAACATAATTTAACTATAGTTTTAACCAGAAAACATGTTGGTCAATCATAACAGACAGGTCCATTTTTTTCATTATACTTTTTAAAAAACCATTTCAATTGAATTTGAATGAAACTTTCCATCCATTCCAATTCATTGAAATATACTGTATGATAAATAATAACGTTTGTAAAAAAAAAAAAAAAAAAAATTGTGGTGAGGAATCATCCATGTTATTTTCAGGCCATTGTGTGCAACGAAACTGTATTTATGATACTTTAACTTTTGGAAATGGAGCAAATTTCACTCAAGGACAAGAGGAGGGTTAATTACGATGGTAATTCAGCAAACTGTCATTGTTCCTGTATTTACCTTCGTGGTTTGGCTGGATTTTTATGTAAATATACAGTAGCATAACAGCAGCCGAGAACCAACCCCATCATTAAATCAAATGTCAGGATCTGCACTCGTTCCCATTCATTTCTCTGACGAGGACGTGACGTGGCGTGAGGCTGCTTATCCCTGACAGTAGCTGCCGGCCGAGAACGGTCGATTTTCAGCCATTTCTTCTCGTCAATGAAGAGTCAGTGGAGCCAGATGAGGTTTAAACTTAAGGAGGAGCTTCTCTGTTGCAAGTTGCAACAATAATCACAATCGCAGGCCTCTGGGAATAAATATAATCAGCGGATGTGAACTTTTTTGGACACCAGCGCTCCCCAGATTAGCTCTCCTCCTCCTCACGCCCTCAGTGTTTGTAATGCAGGGTGGGGAACATGTGCCACAGACAAGAAGAGCTGACAAAAACTCATCTGGTTATTCTTGGCAAGTGATTTTTTGACAAATACGAGGAAGCTTTAGGTGTCGAAACCATGTGACTGGAGAAGGGAGGATTAGCAGCAGCCTCCACTGTGATTATAAAATGCCCCCGAGCTGAGCTGAGCTGCAACGCTCCCATATAATTTTACGTGTGAATGACAGGATGTGGAGGGAGGGAGAGAAGCTGCTCCAAGACCTGAGTTCAAGATGCCTCGGATTGATACTCACATCTTCATTTTAATACGTAGTAAACACGCAGGAAAATAATGACCGCCTGCGTAACGTGTACCCACAGAGTAATTGCTCCCCTGCAGGCTGTCTATCAAACACCGTCTGGCTTCATAATGACATGCTAATAAGGCGCTAACGACAGACAAAAAGACTAACAAGCTTTGCGGTTACAATGACCGAAGGAAATTTCTCATCCCGCTTTTCACTTCTGCCTCTTCCCCACCTCTGCTCCTCCCCAGGGGGGCGACTGATTTATCTGCTTTACTATTTTTATTTTTTTAGTTTCACTTTCTTTAATTACGGAGGCAGACAGCCATCAAGGAAATATCATCAAGGACGTGTGTGTGTGTGTTAAGAGTGTTCTTTTGTTTAATCTCCCTTATTGTTCCTGTTAAAGTGCGTCACACTGGGATAACACACTCACTCCCACTGTGTCCATCCACTTTCTTCTGGTCCTCAAAGTCTTGTTTCTTGTGATAATGCAGAAGGAGGAGGTTTTTTATCTAAGAGATTCAGATCAAGCAGAGAGGGAGGAAGAGCAGAGCCGCTTCCTCTTCAGCTGGGATGAAGAGGCTTTAGCGTTTCCCCGTCATTAGCATAAATTATCGAACACATCTCCCCCCCTCGCTGACTGTGGAATCGATGGAAACGCTGATATACCCACTGAACGGCCCTCGTTTGATATGAACATGAAGCCTCCACGGTGTGTGTGTGTGTGTGTGTATCTGTGTGTGTAGTCAAGGCCAGTTGCCTCTGATGGCAACACAACCCTGCAGAGATCTTTTCTTGTGTGTGCTCTGCTTGGCTGTTAAAGCCGCAGCATCTCTGTATCGCTGTTGCTCGGGCACAGAAATCATGCAAGTAATTGATATTTTACAGAGG
>NC_140924.1:16025414-16107914 GCF_045865225.1 Trachurus japonicus
TAATGAAATGCACATATTCCTCAAGAGCCCATAATATGATCACCGTTACACACTCACATTCGTCTACAGGCGATTTAAAGTCATTAATTAACCCTTGTTCATGTTTTTGAACTGAAGGAGGAAGCTGGAGAAAACCCAAGAAGAGAGAACATGCAAACTCCACACAGAAGGGGATCGAACCTAGAATATTTTTGCTGTGAAGCAACAGTGCAAACCTCTGCACCACTGTGCCGCCACTGGACAATATATATGAAGTGAAAAATCCCCACTGGCTCAGGGAGTTCGACTTCAGATGGAGAGTGAAGCCTCCGTCCTGAGTGACTTTTTATGTTTTATTAATACATTTTTGGGGCTTTCATGCCTTTAATTGAAAGGATAGTCACTGATAGACAGGGGATGGAGAGACGGAGAGGAGGAATGACATGCAGCAAAGGGCCACCGGGAGATTTGAGCCGGTGCAGACTGCAGCGAGGACTTTATAGCCTCTATATACTATATATGGGGGCTTCTGCTCAACCCAGTGAGCTACAGTATACGACAGCCATGTTTTATCAGATTTAACGAGAAATAATACAAAAAGAATAAAAATATAAATATTTTTGAGCAGGGCAGCAGGTGACACAAGAGGAGTGTGTGTGTGTGTGTGTGTAGTGATGAGTATGACAACACTGCAGCCTTCACCTTCACCTTCACTCCTCCACACACAGAGGCAGCGCCTTGTAGAGTCACTGCAGCTCTCTCCTCTGTGGCGTTTTTCAGCGGCAGATTTATCATCTCATCTTTCTTTCCAACCATCATCTTTTTGTTTTTCCTTGAGCTTTTGACTTCTCCAGCTGAGGAGGGAACAGTCAGACGGGGGAAGATTTACAGCCACGCAAACTCAATCTTTCTCTTCGCTCTAAATCCGTGGCGGCCTGAGCGTAAAAGAATCAAACGACCCCGAGTGTTTTACACCTTTTAATGTTTCCAAAACAAAGTCCCGAAACTGTGAGCTCGTGCAAAGTCGCTGAACTGGATCCAAGGTCAAGAAAAACTACCAGAGGAGAATTATGTCCCTGACAGCAGCGTTATATATACAGGACTATAAATCTGACAGAAGCCGAGCTCTGTGCTTCTGCAGCTGCTCACACATGAACTCTCATGAACACTCTTTTCCACAATCATTTTAACTCGTTCGTTTATGATTTTGGAAAATAAATATTAAATTTCCAGGCTATATGTCTAAGGAACTAGGATGACCGCCTCACAGTCGTATCCCTCCACCTGCCATCAGTGAGTAGTGGCCAACAGTGGTGTTTTTAGAGAACAACATAAAGTAGACCTTTTGGATATAAACTGTCATCAAGTTCAGTTTGTCCCCTATTTGAGGTACATTGGGTTACAGTATATTTAACTGTATGATTTTTTTGAATTATGGCTCAGTGAGGGCACATTGACATTGACCTTGACCTTTGTCCACCAAAATCTAATCATCCCTTGATTTCGAGTGGACATTTGCACCAGATTTAAAGATATATTGCCGTGTGAAGGCCAAAGCTGTGTTTGGTGAGCTCTCTGTGACTTCAAATAAAGTGTCATTAACAGATGTGTGAGGTCAGTGAAGGCACCACCACACTCCGTCTTTTATCTTCTCTTCCAGCTATAGACCCTCTCGTCTTTTTTTAGCGGCGGCGGTGTTGGCATTAGACAGCAAGGTCACCAAGTTATTCATCTTTGCCTCCCTCCATTCCTCCTCCTCCTCTCATCACTGTCTCATTGCCTCTCCTCCTCAACGTGACTGGTGACAGGGCCCCGCCACAATAAAACTTCACACGTCAGCAGGGCAATCAAATGCCACCTACACAGCATGCACTTCATCAGTGTGTGTGTGTGTGTGTGTGTGTGTGTGTGTGTGTGTGCATGAAGGAGGTACAGTAGATTGAAGGTGAAGGCTGCAGTATTGTCATCCTCACCACCACAGACACAATGCTCTCTTTGTGTCACCTGCTGCCCTTTAGATGACAGTAGAGAGAGAAAGGGAGAGACGAGGCGAGGGAGTTTTTGTTTGAAATTTATTAAAACTTTATTAGGCATGCAGCAAAGTCTAGTCTCATTTTATTCTGAAGGGTCATACAGTCGCAGACACCAAGGGGTGACCGGTCTGTGAACAAAAGACACAGAGAGGAGAGAGGTGACATATGTAAGAGTTCACCCAACAGGAAGTGCATCCTTCACATTAGGGATTGTTCCACATGGCAGGGTAATCTTTAGGGTAGGCTTTTATTTTGAAAACCTCCAGTAAAACCCTGTAGAGCAATGATTTCAAAGCGTGTTGCTCAATTATGGTTCAACTTATTTCAAAAAAACACATCTCATACAATGACGTCTTTTACAGCTGTGTGTAACATGATGTCATAACCACATGAAGCTTATGTTATAGTTAATCTCTGTTTTTTTATTGGCATTTCTGCTCAGGAGAACCGGGACATTTCCCGGTACAGGATGCACCAATTTTCTCACCAAACTTGATTTATCTGAAGTTTGAAGTTTATTGTGGCGGGAAGAGTTATGTTTCTGCAGATTTTTCCTTAAACAGCTGAGAAGATAGATGTCAACGACTCAAAGGAAATAATGTGGCATCTGAGTAAAAACCCAGACTGACATGTGGTGTTTTCATTGCTTCATTCATGGGAAAAAGAAATACCTTTCATCCGTCTCACCTCGTTCTTCTCGCTCTGCTGAAGATTTACACCATTCTTCGTGCACTTGTTTGGTCCATAGATAAAACTCTGATGGACAGAAGGGACAGAAGACGAAGGTTGAGGCGGGGGTGCATGGGGTACGTGACGGACAGGAAGACACTCGTCATCCCTAATGGATGCTTCAGGAAACTGCTACGTAATGAAGGGTTTTATTACTTAGTCGTCCCAGCGAGCCATCTGTGCGACTCCTAGCGTGTGTGTGTGTGTGTGTGTGATATGAACGAACATTATGCCGCCCGTCACCTCATCCATCTCCTCACCCGCTGCCTCGCTCTGCATGGAGGGGAGGGGGGGTCACCTCCAGAGAGTGTGTGTGTGACCCCTCGGTATCACTCACGTCCGACTCTGTGGCACGTTCACATGAATCAACGCTGATGGTTGTTGGTCAAATGGATGAGCAGTTACAAGGCAGCGAAATTCAGCGTCTGTGTTTACGTTGTGTTTTTTAACGCTGCAAAAACTTATCTCCCACAAGTCAGTGTGTGTGTTTTTGTGTGTGAATCACTGATGCGTTTTCTCTTTGTTGCTGTCGGCTCACTCATGGTTTCACTGATAATACTTTTCTCTTGTTTTTTTTCGTTTATTCATTTATTTTTTATCCTGTTATGAACAGACCATTTGCACAGAATATGTCCTCTGGACCGCAACATCGTTCCTTTTGGTTTCATCTTCTGAGCGTTATCGTAAGACATATTTGAAGGTGGAATAAAACAACTTCAAATAGTACACTAAGCATGTCTTTCCTTCAGGGCAGAAAGAAAAGACCAAACATTATATATTACAATATTTTATTGCTCCACTTGGGAGTTAATTTTGCTCTGAATAGGAAAAAGAAGAGATCCAGCTCTGCGGTAGGTGGGCTAATTGTGATAAAAGCTGTGTGTTTAATCTTATTAAATATACACTATATCCAAATAAGGGGTATTTCCAGACCAATTTATTCTAGGGCCCTAAGCGGGGGATTAGAATATAATTAAAATATAATGTATTTTCATTGTTGGCCTGCTTAGATGAGAATATAAATTGACAGGGCTGTTAAAGTTAGAATAGCAGCTATTAGCAGCACATCATAAACTTAATTGGAATAAAACTGGCATAAAATTAACTTCAAGGTGTGTTTAGTATCTGCATTGTTTCAAATGTGCTTCTGTGACTTTTAAATGAGGAAAGGTGTAGCTAGCATAAACAATACCACAGATGAGCTGAATCTCTGACAAAAACAGACTTTCAGAGGTCACGTCAGATGTTAAACAATATATTAATTTGCCACTTCAGGTAAATGGTTGTTTAATTTAGCCGGTTTAATGAGGAAGTTTATTTCTTGTGTAAGCTGCTTAGTCCTGTTTTCAATTAGCATCTTTTGTGGCTGCCGTTCAACATTAGCACTCTGTCTAATCACATTTTTTCATTTAAACATAGGCTACTGCTACTGCTGCTAATGATGATGATGCTGTTCAGTATATTTGGATATTACCTATGTGACATCACTGTGTAGTCACTGGTTACAGTAAGTTAGCATCTATTAGCATACAAGACAGCCAGCTAACCTAAGAACTGTTGCTGATGAGCTAAACTGTGATGGGCAGTTAAACTTTTATGCTTCCTGACATCTCAATAATGATTCCTATACGCACAATAAGAAGACATGACAATACTGAAGTGTCTACCATCTCAAATAGAAGCCCAGGCTTATGCTTTAACCACCGAATGGACCCGACTAGTACTATGTCCTATATTGGACAGATTTTATTTAGTTTTGAACAAATCTCAGCAAAGATGAGAATATACTATGAAATCGTTCTGTTCTTACTGTTTCTTACTTTTTCAGTTTACTGTTCATTTAGAAGTTTAATTGGCACTCATTAAACCGGTGTTCTCACCAAACAAACAAAGAACAAAAACAAACAAACCAACCAAACAACACGACTGGGCGCGCTGGGTTTGCGTCGAAATCATGTACGAAGAACTCGGGTCAGGTCGGACCACAAGAGAATTAACACTCATGAGTCTGGCTGCATTGGGTCCATTGAGCTTCAACACCCACGGGTCACACCGGGTCGCGTTTTAATTTTCAGCAAGAATTAAGCATCTTAGAAACTGCTCAAACGGGTGATCAGTGGCTTTGAGAGAAGAACTTGAATTTGCAGGGAAAAAAAATAGAGCCAGCTTCTATTTGCCCAAACCTGGGGCCAGACTTGGCAAAGGAAAGGATCCGCCCCGGCTTTTATTTGAGAATTAGTGGTATTTATCTACCCACACAGCTCCAGGTAGCTAAATCAGCTAATGGGGGAAACTGTGTAAAACAACTTGACCAGTCTTTGTTACATTACCTGTAGCTTTTTATCCAAAGCTTTAACTCTAATTACAGTGTGTGCATGCGTCTTACTCAGGGTGAATTATGCAGTGAACTAAGTCACGGCGATCCATCACAGCCACCCTGCTGTTTACTAACCTTGGGGGCAAACACACATAATTGATTTATCTACATTCTTTAATCACTATTGCACTCTCGCTCTCTCTCACTCTCTCTTTCTCAGTGTGTGTGTGTGTGTGTGTGTGTGTGTGTGTGTAGTCCTTCCCAGCTGCAGCCAATTCCCTCGAAGGATTGTGACAGGACTTGCACTTTTAAGGACAGGAAAGTTAAATTTGATAAAACTCCTCTTTCTCCTTTAGTCTGGATCTTTGCCCAAGTGTGTGTTTCAGTGTGCGTGTGTGTGTGTGTGTGTGTGTGTGTGTGTGTGTGTGTGTTTGTGTTAGTATTTGATAGCTGAGATTCTCTGTCATCTCTGACCTTCCCTGCTCCTCTCGTCCTCATCTTATCTTTCCTTGACAAGATGGAGGAACACGCACTTCTTTTAAATATTGATGTCCACTTTTTCGGGCTGACCGTAAAAAACTGTGGTCCAGGGACAAAACACAGAGAAAGAGGAAGAGGAAGCAATAACATGTAAACACACACACAAATAGCCTACAGACCAACCTCACACACGCACACACATAAAATACATATAAAATATATATATACACACATGATGAGGACAGAATTCAGTTTGAAGTGACGGCGCTGTGACTGATTGAAAAACCTGCACCCTGCTGTGCATTTCAATTCAGAGTGCATTACCCCCTACCTCTGTGTGTGTGGGTCTGTTTATGCGAGTAGGCTACAAACACAACCCTCCCTCCGAGTGTATACAGTAGCTACCTCCTGGGATGATGAAAGTAAATGAAGTGACAAACAAATCAGCCACAGATTTGGTGGTGCTGTATAGTACCAGATCACGCAATGGCCAATTAAACTGAGTCGAACGGTGATGAGACAGAGCGAGTAGAGATGGAGACGTGACGTCTGACAGTGAGCGCAACTCACTTGTGATTTTGTTTTGGCGGTTGGTTTGTAATGATGCAATGAGCGGCAATATTTGAGTGAAAATGACAGTTGAGTTAGAAATTGACAAAGTTCAATAAGTCAGTGAACAAATAACTTCAATGTTTCACTGACAGAAATGTGTCATAAGTGTGTTTTTCCCTTTTTCCTGCTTATGACCACATCCCATAGCTTTGTTTTATCAAATTTCTGCCTTTTGTTGGGATATAAGACCAATTATTATCACATAAGCTACCATGATGATCTCCAAACTCACTTAAAAACATTAAAACCAACAGAAAAATGATGTTTCTTGTAAATGCCATTAGCTTATTTAAGTTGAGGGATTGAGTTACTGATTATTTGAACCTGAAATTGACATATTGGTAGTAAAAATATGTGTTTTCCTGAATATTTTATCAATGCATGATGATCAAATCACTAAATCATGGCTGCACAGTTTGACCAAAATCCACCAAAAAAAAAAAAAGTCCAAAAACCACAGGTGCAGAACTGTGCAAACAACCTTTGACCTTTCGAGTCGGCAGGTTAAATGAAACATATTCGTCTTTTCAGGATCTAACACACAACATGAAAAAAAACCTTCAAAAGCAAAACGACATCTCTCTGCTCCTTCATCCAGCTCGCTCTAAATCAGACTGTTCACTTTCATTTCTTCCTCTTTGTGTCGTCTCCTTTCTTTCTGCTCCCTGACTTTCAATCATTTTTGATTATAGCCTGCGCCCTGGTTCCCACCCACCTGTGTGTGTGATTGTTGCTTTAATTATGTTTTTGTTTTTTTTACTCTGTGATTTTGCCCTTCTCTGATTATTATACTTTTTTGTCAGTCTTGAGATGTGTGTGTGTCCAAGGTCCTCAGCTCGACATCTTAATAACACAGAGCATGAGGGCCCTTAAGCGACGTCGCTCTTTCTCACTGTCTGATTAGTGGGAGTCAGAGCTGCAGAAGGATTTCTCAGTCGAGCGCAGTCAGGGGCAATCAGAGGGGTCTGGAGGGGTCTTAACGGTCGAAGACCTCCAGGAGACCAATTAGAGAGAGTGAGCGAAGGAGGAGTAACAGATATAGGTGGATGAAAAAAAAATAGAGGGGTTGGGAGGGAAGTGATTGGTGAATGGAGTGGTGGGCAGCAAGGACGCTGAATTAGAGATGGCCAAGAGGAGATGTGAAGGTGTGATGAAGGAGGAAAGAGAAGGGGGAGAGGCAAAGATGTTTTAAAGAGGGGATGAGATGACAGGAAAAGCGTTTGCTAACTTGCCCTGAATGCACAGGTAATTAGTTCGGGAGGTATCTTGTCATAAACTAGAATAATGTTCACATGGTGAATGGTGAGGCTTAAGGGTCCCCAATTATAGATGCTTGTGTTAAAGCTCCATACAGTATAAAGATGTCCATGTGTAGTGTGATGATAAAGCAGCTCTAGGTTCTATATTAATACTGTGAAAGTATCGAAGCATCAGTACAAAGAGAAATACTCACAGCCTGTATTCAGAAACAAAGCCTTAAAAAAAAAACAACCGTCAGGACTTCCTGTCACTTTGTGATGTCACAACAACCCAACCAAACATTTAGCCACATGCCCCAAGCCCCAAGCTAGCCCTGAACATGAAACATGTAGATTCATAAATGTTTACAGGGAATCTCATCATTTGCTGACACCAACCTGTTGTTACCGGAGCTTCAGAGACAATAAAACACCAGTAAAGTTTAAACCAATTGTGAACATATTGATACAGCACAATCAGTAATATATTTTACACAGTTTCATTGGTGTGATATACGTTATAGCTAGCATTGGCGTAGCCTCGAGCCCTGTCTGTAGCCTTAAGCAGTGATGAGGAGCGGGCCACAGGGATCACTCTCTCCTCTCCATCTCAACATCACCAGATTTTTTTTCTTTTTAATTTCCATATTTTAAACCCAATGAAATCAAATCACATAACCTCAGGCAATTTGTCAGACTTTACACAGTATTTTTTTTTGTCTCCACATATGCAGAAGAACTCCTCAACACCTGTGGGCGGACTTTGTGTGGAATCACAGCAGAGTTCCCCTTTAAGGGATCATCACAGCTCTTAGGATTCGTCCTTAGGGGAACTAAGGGCGAGATGTGAGGGAGGGAGGGAGGGAGGAGATGATGGGGGGGAACGGGACGGAGAGTGTCAGATGAAATGAAGCACAAATGCATGGAGAGAGAGAAAAAGGGAAGGAAGACAGAGGGCGAAAAGAGAAAACCCAGACAGGTGAAAAAAGTCAATCAGACACTCAGAGCGAATACAAGTTAAAAACAGCTTGAACTGTGAAGCACAATGATGAATAATGATGGTAGTGGAGTATTGAACCGGGCTACCGCTCTGAATGCAATAAGGAGGAGGAGAAAAGAGACGGATAAAGAGGAGGAGAGCGAAGAAGCCAATGGGGTTATGGCTGAATGAAGGTTGAATGTGTCTGTCTGTGCATGTGCAGCTATCACCATTCGCCTCAACTATTAACGTCGGCATCCATCAGCACAGACCTGACCTCCACACCAGCGTGTCTGGATATACAGTACCTGTACGTGTGTGTGCGTGCACGTGTGTGTGTGTGTGCTTGGGGGGGCCATCGTAAATCGATCACACACACACTCCTCCACCACAGGAAGTGCAAAGTGAAAAATAGTCTGTCCTTCTGCACTTGAAGCTAAAAGCCTCAGTGATGTATGTGACCACTTGCTTAATGGAAAATATCCACAATGCAACACGATAAAACTAACAGGTCGATCGGTGTGTTTCCCCCCCCTCCCCAATGAAAATAATTGCTGTGGTTTGTTGGAGTTTGAGCGCAATAGGAGGGTCACACAGTCACAGATTGGATATAATAATAATAATATAAAAATAATATAAAAATAATATAATAATACAAGGTCACCTCTTCCTCTATACCTCTATATACCTCTCATCTTCATCCCCCCCACCATAGTAAGAGACGAGCTGCTTATTGGATAATGTACCGGTATGTGGTGGTCATATTGGAGGTTTTTATCTCTCTATCTATCTATCTATTAGTGCGAAAACAACAACATCAACAGATGGAAAACGTTTCTTTAATGTACAGATTTTTCACACCAGTGCACACATGGATCATTCCTGTGCTCATGTCACACCTGTTAGCTCGTGCACATAAGTAACTGGTGTGTGTGACCCCTACTGCTGCTGTGATGCACTTCACTGATGCATGTCAAAGCAGCAGTTTTGTCCTTCAGGTACTGTGGCATGCAACCTTGTTTCCTAAAAGTAACACTGTTGTGCTGCTCACTTTCTATAGTAGTTAGTATGGCTGTAATAGCACCTTTACTAGTGTGTTTTTACCTTCATGAGTTGAGACTCAAATGAAATGACGCTAGTAAAGACTGAGTTACAACACAGACAGTTGACAGTGTTAGCGGTCATGCAAATGCTAATTTTTTCTAGGTTTTTCAAGGTTTAAGTGACTGTGAGTCAAAGAGCACATGTAGCAGAGCATCTTTTTTTTGTTAGCTGAAAACTGGCAGTAGTTAACACCATAGACACATGGACGCATTGTATCGCACGTCCCGTTGCTGCAATACGTAAAGAAACGCCACCATATTGGATGTGACAAATCTGCCCTGTGAACGGACTGAACTTTATAAAACACCTTTCTACAAAGTGCTATAGTTTAATGCTATTAGTGCTATAAGTTAATACCTTTCATTTACCCCTTCATTTAGAAACATTAACTACATAGTGGGGCTTTAATTTCTCCTTATATACAGTATTTTGCGACCAGACTTGTTCCCTTTTGATAAATCATTTTCATCACCAGTGACTGTATGTACAAAGAATCACACTGAACTATACAGCTGTATGTACAAATAATGAAGAACACGCATATCTATATAAGGTTGTGTGTGTCGGTCTGTGTGCATTAGTGTAAGCTAAAACGCTTTGAAAAGAGTTAAAAACCCTTTGAGAAGAATTGTTTTGCACAGCTTTTGCTTGCCAATCTCGACATTGACGTACGACTCAACGCTCAATCCGGCGTCTATGTATATACTTACGTCTATGGTTAACACAGTGTTAGTGGCAGTACTAATGCAATCATTTGCTCACTGTATTGACAAGGTTTTTGGTTTTATTTAGTTCCGCCCCTTTGATCAGGATTGACTCCTCAGCTTTGTGACATATGAAACTCCTGACTGTCTGAATCTGTTTTTGTTTGACTGTTAGCAAATTCCTACAGCTCCATTTGTTGACGTGTTGGCAACGTTGAAAACTAGAGGTCTTTCAGTGACTGTGCACAAGTCCACATGGATGTTTAATATTTAACATTTCCCTAAAACCAATCTTTTCCTTAACCTCAAACTAACCTCACACTGCACCACCTACCTCCTCCTCTCTATGAGCTCTACAACTGTAGCACACTATAAGGAAACTGCACCACAAACAATCTAATCCAGGCAGCAGTTGGCAGTAAGTGAAATGTCTGGGAGAGATTGCAGCACCGTGGTACAGTAGTGTAACTGGTCCTTCATGTGTAACTGTTACGATCCTGTTTCCCAGGATCAGTGGGAGCTGCAGAAAATCTCTTTTCTATCTCCTTTCCTGCCTGAGTCGTCACATCCAGACCTCCTCCTCTGGGCAAGGAACATGCCATCGACCTTCTCTCTCCTGCATCTGCTTCTTTCTGTCTGTCTTGTCACAGGATATGTTCTTATTCTCAAGTTGTTGTGCATCTTTTATTGCAAGATTATTAATGTAAGATCAGTGGAAATGTTCAGGATCCAGAGGACTGTCACTGCTTTAGACTTCACTGCAGGGTAAAGATAAAAAGCCGCCGTTAGAGGCTCAACGATGCACTCACAGCATGATAAATGACAACGGGGAGTAAACAAATATACTGCAGCTTCTGCGCAGCGCATGTTATACCGTATATGGACGTTCTGCTCAGATTAAACCCATTAGTTCAGAGAGTTCAAAGCTCTGACCTTTTTAAATATGTTAGAGGTGCCAAAATATGAGGCCGTTTTTAGACTCTCACCCTCCAGAGACCGGTCGCACTCCCCCAGCGCCGTCTACATAAAACAAGAGGTCGCGAAAGGATGAAAGCAATGAGAGGCTGAAGGAAAGAGACAAGTGTGGGGCGGAGAGATAAATATATAGAGCAGAGGAACAGAAAGAGAGAGAGAGATGTGTCACTCCCCCCCTCCAGTGTCCTCTTTTCCGTTCTTCTCCACTTTAAAGTTACTGGGAGGCATGGGGAGAGATGGATGGAGGGAGGGAGGGAAGGGGCTGGAGAGATGGAGGAGTGTGTCGCTGCCCACTCGAGGGCAAAGAGCACCTTGGCAGAGAGACCAGTCCTCTCTGTCCTCCTCCTCCTCCTCTTCTTCGTCTTCTTCTCTTGATTTCTGTCTTCCTCTATGGCTCCTCTGTCTCGTTTTACAGCTTCATTTATTTCTCTCTTCTCTTCTGGTGCCTCACACTGATCTTATTTAACCAGGAAATGTATGGAAATTCATATTCAAGTCGCCTTTAATGTCAAGGCTTTAATGTCCGTAATGTTCCTTAAAGGAATAATTCACCAAAGAATGAAATTCAGTCATTATTGACTCACCCTCATGCTGATGAATACTCTGGAGTAGTTTTTTATTTCTCAAAGTGCATCTGGAGACCTGGGAGGGGGGTTCGTAGTCCAACAAAAACGTTATATGAGAGTCAATAGCACCCGACACAAAAATGTCCATAAAACTACACAAAAACCTTGAAATATTCTTCCATACTGCTCATCCACTGAAATCCAAGTGTCCTGAAGGGATATAGTCCAGAGTTGCACACAAGGACTGTTTAGGCTTTAAAAATGTCCTAATAGCGTTGTTTCGAGTAAACTCTGGACTATATCACTTGGACACTTGGATTGCAGCAGACGAGCAGTGTGGAGGAATATTACCGTAGATGACCATTTATTAGCCCGGGCGTTTAATATGCTAAATCGACTTGGAGCCCAGGCGTTTATAAGAACCAGGCGCGTATTTGCAACAGGCTACAATTTATTTTTGCAATGAGCAGCACCAGACCATCATGCAAAGAACAAGGATTTCACCGTAGGACCACTGGAACAAAACTACTTTTTTCCCCGACGCATCTTTATTGACATCAGACAATAAATACAAAGACAGTTTGTCTGTGTTACCGCGACACAGGGAGCTGATCAGAGCAGTGTTATGAATGATAACGGAAGGGGGGGTCGATCGCGGTAATTTCAACACTGTACATTAGCGCATTTATCTATATCCCTATATCCCTCAGTCTAGCGCGCCTGTGTTTGTGTGTGTGTGCGCGCCTGCATGCGAGAGAGAGAGCGAGAGGACGGGCTGACTTACAGAAGAGGTGAGAGCCGGTGCTGTTAAAAAAAAAACTTTTGTTTTCTGTGCAAGACTATGGTAAACACTTAATCGCCCGGGCGTTTAATTGAACCGGCGTTTATTATGCCAAATGAAGTCGGATCCCGGCGGCTATTAGAGCACAGGCGCGTATTTGCACGCGGGCGATTATTTGGTCATCTACGGTATGTAGTTTTATGGACCTTTTTGTGTTGGGCACTATTACTCTCATATAAGGATTTTGTTGGACTACGTATCCCCCTCCCGGGTCTCCAGATGCAATTTCATTTTTTGATGAACTATTCCTTTAAACGCAACTCTTGGTTATAATAATCCAACCAGAGGAAAACTGGTGTACATTTTGCTAAAGGAAAAAAGCATCACAGATAGAACAGTAGAGCCTAAACCAGAGCAGATTTTACTAAATGGATGAACTGACTAGAATTTGTTGCTCTGAGGTCAAAGGTCAAGGTCATTGTGACCTCGTTTTTTTTCGTTTTTGCTTCTTTTTTTTTTCTTTTTTGCTGTAACTCACAAATCTACACACACGGATTATGCCACGATGTAAAGGTTAAAAAATAAAGTGCTGACATTTTGTATTCAAATGGATCAAAGTTCAATGTCGTTTTGATGTCATAATGTTCTGTAACGACACATCTGGCTGTGATTCAGTGCTGTAAGTAATTTTATCTTGTATTCACTTTTACTAAGGGGGTGGGGATACGTGCACACACTGACAATGTAAGGAGAGACACAATCGATGTAAACACACACACACACACACACACACACACACACAGATACCGTTGTAATCCATCTTAATACCTCGGGGTGTGAGTGCAGGGATAGAGGAGGATAAATGATCATCTTATAGCTCCACATAATCACAGCAGCAGAGGATGATGTTCTTACTGTGCTCCCTAAAGACTGTGTGTGTGTCTGTGTGTGTTGTATGAATCCCCTGCATTGTAACAAATTATATCTATTAATAACTTTTCCCCTTTGTTTACACGTGTTGATCATTGCTGCAGTGACATTTGCATACACAAAGGATTGTGTTTGTGTGTCTTTGTCACAAAGATAATGTGGTCTTCTCTTCATCCATAAGAAAACATGTGAAGCCATTAGCTTTACACATCACACACACACACACACACACAAACACACACACACTTGTATCGGATCAATCTTGTGGCGGAGAACACGTCATGTATTTACAGTAAAATCAGCCCACGGTGTCAAAGCCGTTAACCTGCTGCTTGTGCGTTCACAGATAAGCTCCCTCTGCACGTTCATGGCTCGACACACGTCGCACACAAACACACAAACTCACACAGCGACATAATCTCGATCCATACGACCACATGACGGCCTCAAAAAAAAAAAATGTAACTCAGAGCTTTTATCCTCCTGGTTTGTTTGGGAGAAGAAAAGCTTTCATGTCTTTGGAACAAATTGTACAAAATAGAAGCTCTCTCTCGCTCACACACGCACATTCACAAATACTCTCTCTCACACACACACATACACACACATATTGTTGATATATTTAGTTGCCTTCACTCACTCACTGTTGATTATGTTGTCTTTGAATTAAAGCCAAGGACGTCTTACTTCACCTTGCTCTGAATCGGAGGGTTGCATAAGGAAAGATGTGCGTCATCAGCAGCATCAAGTGTTTGTTTAAATCTAAGTCCTGATTCAATATTCATCATTAAATTCATTGATTATTAGATTTATTGTGAAGAGTAAATGCTAGAAACATTATCAGATGTGTCTTGCACATACTTTTCCAGTAACATTTGAGCTGTTAACTTGATTAAAACAGTGCACCATTTGGACAGCTCTTGTTTTTCACACCAGCTGACTTCATGCATTCACTTGGACTCATGTTTCTGTCCACCTTTATTGATATGAGTCCAATATTCACTCTGTTTGGTCACCACCAACAACTGTTAGCCACATCTGGCTAATTAGCTGCTAAATGCTCCACAATGTGCATCAGGCTTCGTGCTAGCTTTAGTTCAACAGATGCCTGATAATGCTAAGTATGATGCTTGATTGCTTTTTTTTCACAGCTAATTTAGGTTTGTGAGGTTTATTATTTTACAGTAGATGTACTTATGTATGTTTGCCTGGTTTCTGTAGTTTTTCTTTCATGTTTCATTATTTTTAAAACTTACACAGCATGAACCTGGTTCAATACGCTGCAGTTCACATGGTAAAGTGTCCTTGGGCAAGATATTGAACCGAAGATTGCCCCACTGATGTATCATTGGTTTTTTGAATAGAGAAAAGTGCAATAAAGCACTGTATGAATGTGTGTGAATGGATGAATGTGACTTGTAGTGTGAAGCTTTTAAGACTAGAAAGTCCATTTACCATTCAGGTGCCATCTTCCTCGGCATCATCGTGGTGGAGAATAGAGAGATGGGAAGATGAATGAGGTGGATAGAGCAATCAGATCAGCGCTCTCCTTCAGTGCCACAGACTCAGCTCGTTATTTGATTTTTATATATTTAAGTCTGTTGTCCAGACTCACCCACTGTGTAATTTGATTCAGTGCGCTCACTGTTTCGTTTGTCTTTCAGGGCCTCGCTCTGCGTGATTAGACCGTCTGAGCTTCCTGCTGGGTTTATAATCACAGCTCATGTTTATGTGATAGGATCAGTATTGAATCTGTAAATCCAGAAAGCTAATGCAGAAGAATGAACGATTATATTAAAAACACAGTGAACTTTTTGTCTGATTTCCTGCAAATGTCAGCAGCGATGCTTTCATAAAGCTCCTTTGTGCCTTTTTGTTTTATGGAGGATTTTTGTTTTATGGTAGATTCAGGAACGGCTGGGAGAGACATTGGAGGGTGGACATAATTTAGCCGTCATCATCGAGTCCATCATTTACCCAGGTGGAGCTTCTGGTCTCTGCTGCTTCATTCTCAACCAAACACACAAACATCAACATAACACCAGTCCTTCACCTGCGCTTCCTCTTCTTTGCCACCTGCATTCACATAATGATAGTCCTGGTAGCACAAACTGCAATCATTTGCTGTCTTTGCTGCACAAAACAGAGAAAATACAGTGGTTTTCCAATAATATGAACTTGACTCGTGATGCATGAAAGAAGAGAGGATAGCGCAGGGTGGTGAAGGGAAAGAGGATTTCTGGAGTCAATGAAAGGCTCATTGTGATAAAACCACCTCTGACACTTTAAGCTGCAAAGTATAAGCCGGTGGAGGATGGGGGGGTTCACATACACAAAGATGAGCATAGAAATGTAATGAATGAATAAAGGGGGAAAAAAAGGTTAAAAATAACAAACAGGAAAAAAAAGTTGGTTTTAAAAACATTAGAAACCCAAAAAGGTCAGTCAACTAGCCGCCTGATTAGAGAAGCTTACAGAGCGGCCAATAAAAAGCATCCAGCCGTGCATTTACGGGCATTAGCGGGCACATCTGGGACATGTGTTCGACCAATCAGATTTCCCCGTTGTGTAAACACCCCCCCACCCCCAATTGAATGCGCACACATAAACACGCACACATGCACACAAAGACACATTATGTACCTAAGCCACGACTGGACACCATCTGGTGTGCTGCACATGGTCCAGTAGGAGAAGTATATTGTAGTATTTACATTCCAGGAGGGAGGAAAGCCGTGCATTATGGGGAATTATGGCCACAGCTGGAGAATGTCTTTGACCAATCAGAGCGCTCCGACACTGACCTGTGTTATATTTAGTGTGGTTTGGTGTTATTCAGTGTTCCTGTAACATATGGTAGGTTTTCATCAAGTCTCCACCTCACCAATTAATCATTTGTCCCTTTAAACGAAGGTCACCATAAGGACTGGTACAGTAGCATCACATTGGATTTTCACTAAGAGAACTCAAATCAAATATTCTGCTGAATTTTAGAGGATAAAAAGTAGATTTTTCTTTCTTCTTCAACATGTAGCGACTCGGAAAAGGTTGTGATCTATTTATAAACTAAATTTAATCACATTACATTTCAAATCCGCGACAAATGAATCATTGTTCTGTAAAACTCATATTTAAATTGTTGTTTTCCCCGATGTGTCTAATTTCAGTCGTCAGCCATTAGATGCCGTTGACAACTTGATGACCGTGACGCTGCTAAAAGTGTGTATCACAGTTCACACACCAGTAAATAGCATAGAGTCCCTGTATATATACACACACACACACACACACACACACACACACACACATACATAAGCCACACTGGAACATATTATACCTTCAATCTCACGCCTTCTCTCTTTTCACATGTTCCCCGTGGTGAGAAATCAACTCATCCAACAGTCTCTCATTTTCCACAGTGTTACCCACAATACAGTTCCCACAGGGGCCGCTGCCTTTATTATTGTCACAGTACAGAAGTGGAAAAGTACTGAATGCTCGAGTTAAACATAGAGCTGCTTCGTCTGTTTTGTGTGTTCGCTGTGGATTTGATTTGATTTGATTTGATAAATTCCTGGAGATTAAAAAAAAAAAACAGAAATGTAAAGATGTAAAAAGCCCTGCAGTGCAGACCCACACATGTTCCTTTCCTTTTGAATTTGTCGCAAAGGCATTATGGGAATTATGTGATGTCACTACACACACACACACACATACACAAGGATTAGTCATAACATATCAGTGTGGTGTACCATGGCTGTGGGTTATTGATCATGTTACATGTTGTTGATTGGTTATTGGTTAAATTTTAACAATACATACAATTGTAAAATATAGAATATAGTGATTCTATCAGTTTATTTTGAGATGGTGCTGTTAGAGAGACGCCCACAATTCATTCTTGCAGCAGGTTATGATGACTCATAGTTACATTTTGTTGCCAGGCGACATCTTGTGGCCATAGTTATTATGACAGGTGAAGTAACATAATGTAAATTAGGAGCAGTTACACTTATTTGATATTTGAGCCAACGTCAATATAAAAAGACTTGTTGGCATCGCTTTAAGTCATCAAATAAAACCATCAATGATGAAATAACTAAACGTTTCCTTCATGTTTGCCTAGAAATTCAGGTCCATCTACTCCTAAAGCATTTACTGAAGTAGTATAACAAGTAAAATATAACAAAGCTAACTGGAGTTTGGTCGAGAAGTAACTCCCAAATACAAGTTAACAACTCTGCGGCTCACCTTCCTTCAGGACTCTGCAGTTCAGAGGAACATTGCCAAGAAGAAAACCCCTGGATTTCATTGAACCTCTCAGTTTGGCGCCGATAGTAAAGACTCGTGGTGCGTTTGATGTTGCTCTTGACGTTTCAACCGCGCCTTAATGGAATTTTTGACGGCAGCACTGAGAATATGAATGCGCACGCTCATACAAAGGATTTGATATGGATGTACGCACTCAAATGCAGCACACGGAGGACTTGTTTGGAGGAGTTTTCTCTCTTTTCTTCTCTGCTCTCCCCTCAGTGCCAGAGTTTCGTAACTTTTAATCAAAGCGAGAATAAAAGTCAGCATCGGCTTCGCCAGACAAAGGAAAAGACAGAGAAGAAACAAAGAGACAGATGGATTCACTCAGGGTCAGAGGGTGTGACGAAACTGGCAGATCTAAAATAACAACGTCCACAAATGTCCTACGCGTCAGGATAAAAACAAACATACAATACAGCCCTTCATAAAGAAGGACAATGGAGGGACACTTGGTGGACAGAGATGACTAGGCCTCCATTATTATTCTGGAAGAGGAGGCCACTCAAGAGACAGAACTGGCAATAAGACATTGAGGCTCTCAGGATCTTTTAAAGAGGGTCACAGCAAGGACTGAAAGTACCAGGAAATAGTTTCAAAGACGAAAGAAGAGTCCTGAAATATAATGATTTATGTGTGCATGGTGGAAAACAAACATGCAAGTTGCACAGTTGGTCCCCCCCCCCATAGCCATTTTAATGACATACTGTACCAAGCTGTAAAATACAGTGAGAAGGACCCTGTGATGTTGGGTTACAGGTTGTTAAGTTCCTGTGGAGCCTTAAAACCAGCCGTCAGGACTTCCTGTGACGTTGTGATGTCACAACAATGCAGTCACCAAGCCCCGCCCCCACATGGACCCACCATTCAACATTTGCAGGACTTGGTTTCTCTGAGTTTTCTTTACCTGGAATCTGTTCGATTTTTATTGTATCACAGAAAACAAATCAGCCAATCAGAAGAGAGGCTCAGAGCCTCCTCTCTTCTGATTGGCTCCAAGAGGAGATACACAGAGATCTTTTGTCTCATGAATATTCAGTAATACTTTAAATAAAATACAGGAAACATGTAAAACGTAGACTTTATGAAACAACTTTGGAGTGTTTTCAGATTTGCACAGTTGAATGGGCGGAGGAGATTTTGTCGTAAACTGCACAACACAACCTCTCTCCTGCTTATTTTTAGTCCGTTTGCAACCAAGAAATGTTTATAAATGTCACTGGGCTTCAGTCTCTATATCAGAACATTTAAAATGAGCAAAGCTCGCTGGAAAAATTAGCTCTAATTTACCCAATAGCACAAAAAACAAAGACACAAAGAAACCCAAATGTGCGTTTAATTGAAGTGGAACCAGTTCATTATATGATAAATATAGATGAATTATGACGACGGATCAAGGATCGGCTTTATGGCTGGGCATTAGCCGACCCTTAAAACACAAAAACAACTCAATGAACTCTGACCTCAGTGTTTCAGCCTCTTCAGCTGATGGAAACATCTCAGATTTTTCCATCTTGACATTTTCTCGCGCCCAGTTTCAATCTTCTGTCTCTTTCTGTTTGAGACTTAATTAATCTCCTCAGCAGGACGCCACTTCTCACATTCCTCTCTTTCATGTTTTCACTCCACACCTCCTCCCTTTCTGTTTCATTCACCCTTTACAGTGTGTGTCTCTCATACTCTTATACTCTCTCTCTCTCTGAGTGATACTGGCTGATAAATGTATAAAGGAGGCGGGGGCTGTTTCTGATTAATAGCCAAGAGGTCATTCAGGAAACATAATGAGTTTTCCTGCTGAGGAGTGTGTCTGTGTGTGTGTGTGCGTGTGTTCTACATGGTCGAGTGGTCTTGTTTGCGAGTGTGTATCTCTCTAGAAGCCGATAGCAGTGAAAAACGCTCCATTTTCATTGCCTCATTTTATCGACTGTGTGAGTGACATTTTCCCATTTCTCCTCCTCCGTTCACTCCTTATCCTCCACATTCACTTTCCTTCTCCATACATCCCTCCCTTTTTTCTTTTTTTAATGGCCTTCGGGGTTAAGAATACAAATTACACAGCAAGACATCAGCTATATGAACTCAAAGGCGCTAATTAAACATCGATACCTTTCTGCCAAATGAACTCGGAGACCACAATGGAAGCAGTTGTTGCTGCTGCTGCTGCTCAGCTCATTCTGGATAGAAAGTGAAAGTGTTTCAAGTTCCCAGTGGAAGAACTAGAGATTTAAATTGTAATCTGTAACATGTCATGATTTAGTCTGATGTTACATAACCCAACGTTACCTAAACTAAACTAAATTAAAAGCATACTGTAGTGTAGCAAAGTATAACATAACTTCATAATATAACTGAACTTAACAGCACTTAACTTAAACACAATTTAAGTTAAAGTTATAGTTCAACATTTTGCGTGATCCCGTCGGGGGCAGTTTTTCAGCAAGCAGTCTCTGCATTTGCCCCGAAAACAACTCTGTCTCGTAACGTTCGGTTATTATCTCATAGCGTGGTGAATGTGCAGGTCACAACTTGTCCACCAGAGCGTTTTGGAGTTGTTGGATTGTGTATTTGATGAGTTTGATGAGGGAAACCAAGAAATCCCATGAGCCTCCGTATAGCTCTGAGCAGCTCGCGTCTCTGCTCCGCCGTTCTGAAAATAGCTTGCACCGACAATTAAAGGTAACGAACCTACTGCTATGACTATAGGGATTATGGCAATGGCCCAATTTGCCAAAAATGTTGAACTATCCCTTTAATTTATTTATTTAAAAGGGACATTACTCATAAATAACATCAGTGTTTAAAAAAATGCGGATATAAATGTACTTCGTATATCACGTCCTCTGAAGGGAATCATTTGGGGGTCAAAGTTCAAGAAATCAAATGAAAGACAAAAGTCATACCTCGTTAAATTCGTCCTCCATCTTTCTTTGACCCCTTACTTCCTTCCTTCCTCTCTCCCTCCTGCGTCCTATCCTTCTCCTTGTAATCTCACTTTACGTTCCTCCCTCCTCCCTTCTTACTCGCTCCCTCTCCCTCTAAAATACAACCGTAGTAAAACCCAGTCACAGCGATCCATTAATATTCTCCCTCCACGCTGCCGTCTCCTGCTCCTGATGTAATCACTCTCATATTCATTCATTTCTCTCCCTCCCTCTCTCTCTCTCCCTCCATCTCCCTGACTTTGTCATCTTCTGTCCTCTGTTTACTTTGTTAAATCCTTGAGTTTTGTCCTCTGTCACTTCCTCTTCTCTTCTCTTTCTCTTCTTTCTCTCTCTCTCGCCCGGAGCGTCGTCTTCCTCTTCCTGTCTATAATCTTCCATCTCTCTGCTGATTTAAGGAACGCTCTGTTCTGTTCTCCGTGGCGTCTCAGAGCGAGCATGGTGTTATCTGTCTGCCCAATTTTACACGCTGCATTGTAATGCCTCAAACACACACACACACACACACACACTAACACACTACGACACACACACACACGCTGTCACATAAACCCACAGTATATCTACAGACACACTTCTATCTTCCATCTCCTGATACTTCACTAGTTGACAGCAGAATATCTATGAGTTACGATGCCACTCACTCACTCACCCAATTTCTGAAACAAGCGCATACACACACACACACACTCACAGATGGAGGGATTATGTGCTATCACATTAGCGGGGCAGCTTTGTGTTAATGGCCTCTTTGCATCATCCAACAGGGAATAAAACTTTGGCGCTCTGACTCTCTAAACACATTCAACCTTCTGGCCTGTGGAGGAAATGTCCAACTACACACACACACACACACACACACAGTTCAACTCCCAGCTGCATCATCTGGATGTGTTGGTCCAATTTTTAGAAATTAGATGTTTTCAGTTGACTAACTAATTTGCATGTATTTTAAAGGGATAGTTTAACATTTTGGCGAATTGGCCCATTGCCCTAATCCCTATAGTCATAGCAGTAGGTTCATTACCTTTAATTGTCGGTGCAAGCTGTTTTTAGAACGGTGGAGCAGAGCTGCGAGCTGTTCAGAGCTACGCTACGGAGGCTCATGGGATTTCTTGGTTTCCCTCATCAAACTCATCAAATACACAATCCAACAACTCCAAAAGGTACCGTACGCTCCGTTATTATCTCATAGCGTGGTGAATGTGCAGGTCACAACTTGTCCACCAGAGCGTTTTGGAGTTGTTGGATTGTGTTTTGATGAGTTTGATGAGGGAAACCAAGAAATCCCATGAGCCTCCATCACACACACCAATAGATCCATGCACACTCAGCGCTACAGTATAACCATGATTGACAGTTTGTTGTGACGCCTCCTCCATGACCTATGAATTTGTGCAGGGTCGTGGACGATGACTGGTCGGGGTCAAACTTGTAGTGTTGGCATCAGTCTCCCGGCCAAGACACTGCATGACAAGACAAGACAAAATATTGTGATCCTGGCGTAAGTTGGACCCTCATGTAATCACACTGAGCGATTTGAAGCTGAAGTTATTTCTCTACAACATTAAAACTAGTCTCAGTGTTACAGCTGATCTGTGCACATGGACGCACACACACACTTCTCTTCCCCTCCTCATATAAAAGCTTCAGATGTGAGCTTGGAGACTCAATTAAGTGAATTATTCCTGTGGTTAAGAAGCTAGAAAATGAAATAACTGTTATAAGAAAGGTCAAAGATGCTTGTTACAGTTGCGGGTTGTAAATAATTGTGCAACAACAAGCCTTTAGAGCCTGTTGTAAAAACACAAATGGTCCAATTAAACAGCATGCAGGCAGATTCAGCTGCAGTAATGAGACACCTCTGAAAACCTGCAATGTACAGTTTCTCTAAAAAGGTTTCTCTGAAGGTGTATTTGTACTACGACTGATGTTCTGCTCAGTTACTACAACACAGTGTCATGTTCATGTTGTCGCCTGCTGATGAGAAAATATACAATTGTTACAATACAACCTCAACAGTCGAGTGGTAACCCTTGAAAATTTCATCCCTGGATAGTTTGACAACGCGGCAGAAAATAGAGAACAGAAAATACACTTTAATATCAAGAGTAGGGTCCTTTTTAAAGATCTCAAGGTTTATAACGTAAATTTAACAAAAAAAAACTGTTTCAGTGGTTCGTAAGTGTAATGAGAATCTAGCATTTATAACTATGTTTAAAAAATTACATATTGATTAGTATCGTTATAAATGAGGAGTTAAGTATTTAATAATGTGGACACATTTTTCAAAAGTTCAGTTATTGTAACATATGAGCGTTTGTTTTCCTCCCTGGAAACGTACTTGAAATCCTCAGGAAATCACAGACCAGGAAAAGTAATTTATTAACTATTATATAATTGTATAAATATTATGTGTTCATATAGTCTCTGCTATTTTTACAAAAATATCTATCTTCGCCCACTTAGCACAAGGTCTGTCTGTCGTCTGATCGACTATTTCCTGATCTGTTCCAGTTTTTCTTGCTGCTATAAAAACAGATAATTTGAGAATAATCAGATTCAGAGTTGTGTTTATTCACAACACACTGTTGGATGAAAGAAGTGGAGATTAATGCTGCATCCAGTGTTGTGTGTGTTTGTGTGTTTTACCTCCGCTTTGATCTGAAATGTTTCACAAAAGAGCATCAGAGGTCAAAGTCTTTCTCTCTGTTTCTCTCTCTGTTTCTCTGCAGGCAGATGGATGGTGGTGATCCCTCGCTCTGGAGGTGTGGAGTGACAGATGACGGAGGGATTGATACCGCGGGAGAAACGGAGAACAAGAGCAGTAACGCCACAGAGGGTCAGCGCCGCCGGTGAAAAGAAGCAAAGGTCAGACACGTCGATCGGTGGAGGAAGAAGAAGAAGAGGAGGAGGAAGAAGAGTAAGTAACTATATCTACTGGTACTGGAACAACAGACTTTCTTTCTTTCTTTCTTTCTTTCTTTCTTTCTTTCTTTCTTTCTTTCTTTCTTTCTTGCTGTGATCTTTCTCCCTTTTCTCCTCCTGAACCTCGACTTTGTAAAACACACACCAGCCACAGTGTTCACCGCCACAGTGCTCAATATTTCTGACTGAAGCAGCTTCAGAGTTGCGATGTTACGATGCGGCGCGGCGCTTTGTGTGAATTCCTCTTCATCCGCTCTCCCTCCCTCTCTCAGTGTTCTGGTCTTAGCTTTAAAGCTGGTGGCTGAAGGAGATATAGAGCCGCTGTGTTGTAGGCTACACTGTACCACAACAGTGACTACACAAACACACAAACATACGCTTCAACTTCCTCGGTTTCAAGTCATGTGGTGAAACAACAGCCGCTGTATTTCGTTTTTAATGCATCTTTTAAGGACCACAGCAGAGACTGAGAAATTGCACAGCAGGAAAATTGGAATAAAGTTTTTTTTTTAATCAACTTTTTTTTCATTCAGCAAAGCACCAGATTTAAATTTAAATCAGGCAACCATAAGAAATAATCTGCCGATTATTTAGGTGGATATGATTAAAAACAGACTCAAATCCCCTCCAAACATATCACAATAATCATTTGGATGCAAAACATCACGTCTGGTTAATCAGATTTTAACAGGGACTTTATGATTCCTTCTGACTCGCTCTCAGATCTTCTCCACATCATTTCAATAATCCTGAAATATCAATAAAAAAACAAACAAACACCGAACCCATATGGATTGCATCTGATTGTAATAAGGAGACGATCATTCATGACATCGTCTGAATCATCTGGCCGTGATGTGAAGCTGGTAAATACTGAGGGCTTATGGGAAAAGAGGTGCTAATTGATATCTGCTCAATACAGGCGTATATATATAGTTTTATGTAGAAGCAGAGGAAGAGCTTGCTTTGTTATAATGAGTAAGGCAAGGCAATTTTATTTGTATAGCCCATTTTTACAAACAGTTTGTCTCAAAGGGCTTTACATGGCATCGTAGCAACATCCTCAGTCCTTAGACCCTCACATCGACTGAGGAAAAACTCCATGGAAAACCCTTTTAACAGGGAAAAATCAGAGAAACCTCAGGGTGAGCAACAGAGGAGGGATCCCTCACCCAGGGCGGACAGACGTGCAATAGATGTTGTTACATACAAAACAGTTTATAGTTTATGTATGGGTTCGAATCCCATTTGGTGCTAGTTTGGTGCCTGCATTAACAAGCTCTTCATATAATGAATATATATGTGAAAAGTTGTGTTTTGTGTCATTGTTAGTAAGGGAAGTGTAATGTAAGATAATAGCATGGTGGACCAGCTGGATAGCTCAGTGGGTAATGGCACAGACTTTGGAGGGTTGGGGTTCAAATCCGACTCAGGACTAGAAGAAGAAGGAGACAGCAGGTGCGTTTCCATTACCCCTGGAAATGCGTAAAACTTAAATATCGCAAATAAAAATTATATGGAAACGCCTATATTTTGAAAAACCTCTCAAATATCGCCAAAACATTTTTATGCTCTGATGAGGTGGTTTTTCGTACGTGTTGATATAAGAGTGTATCGCAAAAGTGTAATGGAAACACTTTTTTCGCATTTACACGTCACTCCATGTCTGATCAGATGTGATCCTGTTGGTCATTTTTTCTGTCGTCCCGTCTCGTGTACCGTTTTCAACCCAACCGGGTTATTTTAATAAAACGTTGCGTGTGAGGTCCAATCATTCAACTTAATCTGATAACTCCGGTGGTGTCACATAATAACATGTCCGTGTGAATAACCAAACAAGAATTTATTTTACAAAACTAGACTTTTACGAGAATTACGGCTCATTCGCAAAAAAACACCTTTCAATGGAAACACCTGCAAATAGGAATTGTACTTTTTTTTTATTTTAGAAATATCGCTTTTATTTTGCAAAAACCTGCAATGGAAACGCAGATACTGTGGCCTTGGGCTTGGCCATGTGTGTTTTCAGTAAAATGGGAAAATGGGAAGAGAGACTAGGGGAACAGACTCTCACATGATCGTCCTGGTAGAGTAGGTAACAAACATCTTGGATGTTCCTAATAATCTGATATAAAACACCTGTGACCTTTGCCATGGTGATTGTACCTGCTTAGTTTTAACTCAGTGAGATTCAGTTAAAACCTATACCTCTAAGACTCAGGCACACAACTTAAGTATCCAAACTGTAATCACATAAAGGAAGAAAAACATAAATCCACATAAACATTCAGTTTGGAGCTATTTGCGGTCTAACTCCCTCCGTCCTGCTTCCTGCCTCCCTCCACTGTTTTATTTTATCTCACAGGGCACAAATGGCTTCGGCTCACACAAGAGCAACAGCAATTAACACCCACAGTGACGTCTGAGCCTGCAGCAGCCTGAACATCATCATCACCGGCAGCAGCAGCAGCAGCAGCAGCGAGGCTCCGTCCATATCTGAGCTGCTGCTCTCTCCAGGAAGTGGAGTGGAAATGAATGAAAATGTTTTACAGTCACAAGACCAATTATAACCCACAGAAGACAGTGATTGGTCGACTCGTGCTCTCAGCTCCCCCCGGGCTGCGTCTGTAATCTTTGGGACCAAAAGCAGAGAAACGGAGTGTTTTCTTTCTTTTTTTTAAAGAAAACGATTGATTAGGAATGGAAGAGATAATTGTTAGCTCGTGTCCTGTGGTCGTCGGGTGATTGGTTCAGCTTTTTTCTATCCTCTGTCGCTTTTCCCATATCTCCCCACTCATTTCGTCATCTACCCCTCCTCTCCTCCTCCTCCTCCTCCTCCTCCTTGTCTCCCTACTCTCTCTCTCTCTCTCTGATGTATTGCAGCTTTATCAGTCTGGTTAAATGGCTCGCCTGCAGTGCTCTTTATTTTGCTGTGAACTGTGCTGATACTCTCCCTGAGAGGACGAGATAGGTTGTAGCCTGAACAGTGTAGAGGTGATAAACACTACCACACACACACACACACATATAAAATTTGTGTATGTGCAAATCCATACATTATTCCTTATCATCTGTAGTTATTCAAAGTTGTTTACACCGTTTTCTCTTTTTGCATTTTCATTTTTTTATTAAAGCGCAGATTCACTTACTTTCAACTCAGACCAGAAACCACACAACTTGACTCTTATTGACTTCATGTCTTGACAAAAAATCAATTAGTCCTGATGGAGAGTGGGGTTTGTAGCTTCCAGTAAATATCTGACGGTGTAGACGTGTCTCACTGCACTGTGAAAGCAGTTTGATCCTGGTATATTTTCCAAGTTTTAAATAACGGCCCAGTTGGGTTAAAGCGAAGCCCAGTGTGCAGCTGAGGTGACGCAATATGATGGGGAAAAGCTGTTTGATACGATCCGAGTGGAAAAGCAGTGGACCTGACCTGAGGAACTGAGTGATTATACCCGCTGGTTCAGCATGAAAAACATCCTCAGGTGTTATTCTGACAAGTGATAGCAGGTTGTACAGGTGAGATACGACAAAGAATAACAAAATGAGTGAACACTGAGACGCGTTCTCCATCTTAATCAGTCATAGCATTTGTGTTTTACTGTTGTTTGAGCCAGAGCTTCTTAGCTGGAAGATCACGGTATTGTTGAATAGGCTACATGTAATGCTGCATATATGACTGTTCGCTAGATTCATTTACCTAAACTTAACCAAACCCTCATGTTTATCATTTCCGGGTGTTAAACTTCCCACTTATTTTTAAGTCAGTCGATAACAAAATTCATGTCTGCGTTTTAAAAATGTAGCTAAATTAGCTAAACATATCTTAGCATGAAGACCAGGATCAGAAGGACACAGCTGAAATGTAAAAAATAAATCTGTTATTTTATCTGGTTTTGTAGCATTAAGTGTTTTTATTGAATATTATTTGACTTGAAAAAACATCAGGAGGGGAAATGAAGTTTTTAATGATACTGAACATTTATTTTAGTCTGATCAGTACAAAAAGCGAGTCGTCAACAACAAGCAAATTTGATGAAAAAACAAGAGTTTCTTGCAAATCAGCTCAGTACATTTTGTGTAATCCTGCTGAAAAACAAACAGAAAAGCTGAAAACTGAACCTCCTTGGTAAAACTAAATAAGCTGATTCACTGTTCCTTATTTCACCATCCAACTTTGCATAATGGTGTTTAGTATAAATATGGTGAAGAATGAGGACAACATGAGCAGAGTAAACAGATTGTTTGTTACCGATCTTCTCAATGAATCCTCAGCAAGAAAGTGAACAGGTGTCTTTCTCCGACCGTCAAACTGGTGCTTTAAACATCAGAAAACAGACGTATGAATCATTTCTGTGAAGGTCAAACAGTGTGGGTTGGTTTTGGCAAACACCTTGTAACAAGTGGTGGCTGTTGTTGTTGCAGAAACACAAGAAGCAACACACAAAAATGCGTCCGCCTACACACACACACACACACACATATCTAAATAATGTGAATGAATAATTTTGTTTGCAGATAATCACACGTAAATGGCCAATTTTTGCATGCACATTTATTTAAACAAACAAAAACAAAACCGAGAAAAATGAACACACAGACTGTGATACAATAGATTCACATTAGACAATACGGATGTCAGCATGCCCACAGTATTAAGAAAAGCAAAGAAGAGGTTTTATCATTGTGCTTATAGCAAATAGTGGAATATGCACACAACGCGCACACACACATACACACTTGGCCTCTTCTGTTCCCCTTGTATTATCACAGACTCAACACCCACTAAACTATTTAAGCTGGAGGCCTGGGTCCGTCTGGAGATGTGCTGGAGACATATATATACACATGGACACACAAGGAAGCGCACACACCCATTCACTTTCCATTCTTACACATCTGCCCACACATATTGAAAAATGTCTCATTGGTTTTCACTCTTTCACGCTTTGTTTTACTGACATATTGCACACACACACACACACACACAGACTATTCCACCTGTCCTTGAAGACATTTATTCGCTGCTAAATCACTAAGCTGTCTTGAGTGGTAAAGGTAAATAGAGAGGACAGCCAGTTCTTCTGCTCACCCTGCACATGCCCTGCAGTGTAAACATCAGCAGTCTGTTTCATTTAAACGCCACAGGTTTATTTTAAATGACTATTTTTATACGAGGGATACACGTATGTCACTAAATGTATGGGATTGTTCATCTTCTTTCTTAAAAACTCACAATCAATATGATGAAGAGGTCCGCGAGGAGGCAAATAACAAAGACAATATGGGAGCAATACAAACTGAGTGGGCGGGTTGATGGATGGCAGGAGTTGGAGGAAAAAATGGAAGGAAAAAACTGGCGAATGCAAATGGAAGAAATGGAAGGTACAAAGGGAAGAGTGAAAAATTGGAAAGGTTATTTTAAAAGCACGAAGGAGGGTAAATGGAAGGAAGGAAGGAAGGGAGGCTGGAAAGATCAATGCACAATGCATGCATGAATGTGGAGGGAACTGGAAAGTACAAATGCAGCAACAGCAAGGAATGAATGTAAACTGTAGGAACAGGAAATTCAAAAGAATCGGTCTGATCCTTTTTCTCTTTGTTGTTGCCGTCTGTTTTTTCCACAGAACAACCTCATCCACCTGAAAGACGAAAATCCATGTGTGACACCTCGGATTCGACCAACCATACCAGCCAAAAATACAACAAACCTCAGACACTGCGACTAAAACTCTCTAGCAAAGACCAAGGTGGACCGGTGGATACAGAAACCTACAGACATGGATATGAATGATTCAGATTTTAGCTCAATATTTGGGACTCTTAAACTTCTGGTTACACCATGTGGTGACTAATCATCAAGAAGCAGCAGCAGCAGCAGCAGGTGTTTTGACTCATTGTTTACCTTGAGAACTCGTCGCCAATGATTCATTGGCAAGAAAGGGGAGATTCATCCCTCAGTGGTCAATCTGAGGGCGTTTGCAGCTAGCAAGACTTTACGGGACTACAACTCCAGAACACTTGTAGGTAGTTCCTCCCTCACCCCCTTTTCCCCATCCCTGTCATTCCCTATCCCCTTACGATGTACCCTTCCTGTTTCCCCCTAGATCCCGTTTTCGTCACTGTTGGCTAAGAAACTATTTTAAGACAAACTCTAAAACTCTTCAAGTAACTCTCCCTCAATGTCCAGTGAAGCTCTTTCCATCTTCTTCCTCCGTCTACTGGTGGAAAAGGTGGATTAAACTCCACGTTTCTTTCCAAGCTCCATTCGGGTAAAGGTCTCTCTTTGGCATGGGGGGCCCAGCAAGGGCTCTCCTCGGAGGGTTCAGCACGACCACCTCCTCCTCCCTGGACGTTGGAGGTCGGACGTCTTGGCCGAGCAACAGCCCGCTGGACCTGAACCAGACCCTGGGGTCGTGGGGGGGCGTAGGTGCCGGAGGCGCGGCGGCCATGAGCGCAGGTCTGGACAATTTTACGGAGTCGGTCACCAAGCAGGAGCTCAAAGAGAAAAACTGGCCGGCGCTGCTCATACTCGTCATCATCGCGTTGACGATCGGCGGCAACATCCTGGTGATCCTGGCCGTGTCGCTGGAGAAGAAGCTCCAAAACGCCACCAACTTCTTCCTGAGGTCGCTGGCCGTGGCCGACATGCTGGTGGGCATCCTGGTCATGCCGATCTCCCTAATCAATATCCTCTATGGTGAGTCCCAAAAACACAGCACATCTTGAAGCTGGAGATACACAGAATTTAAATGAGCAACAAATGTAAAATTCAAGGTTTTTGATTCTTTTCGAAATGTACTCCTTCAAGATTACTCTTCTGGCCTCTCAGTTGGTTTTGTTTTATTCCCAAGGACATTTAACAAGAGTAAGATCTGTACAACCATTCATCTTTATTTGATGAAACTCGACTTAAAAGCCAATAAGTGCTTGTAATTATTGTTTTATTCTTAACGCTTTCTCCTCTTGATTATTAGAGACAAACATGTAAATCTGTAAATCTCACTCAATATTTAAACTATCACCCCCTCACCAGCTGTTGCCAGCTCACTGTGACTCGCTCCCTGTCATTATTTTTCCGAACAGTCTTCGGCGCAATCATTGAAATGATTATTGCTTCTCTGAGACTTTGCACACTGTTATTTTGTGAGTGATTCCAAAGCAAGAGGATGCCAACTTGATAATTGCAATATCGCACCAGCTATCAGCTGCTGTTCGTGCTTACAATATCCGAGCCAGGGTTCTGCATGAACGGCTCCATTATCTTAATAGGATGGAGGGAGGTTTGTTATACCGTAGGCTGTGAGAGTGAGTGTGTGTATCATTTCCTCTTCAATATTTCATCCAGATCTCCACATTAGCACCACAAGGGAAGAGTACATTTCTTACCGTGCACCCGTAAATGTCACCACCTGATTGCAGAGCTGATACAGGAAGGGGAAAAAAATCTCCTGCGGAGCCGTGTGATTGTTGCCCTTTGCAGTTTTCAGTGACAGTAAACCCTGATATCACTCACATCACTGACTTCCAAGAACTGTTAGCGCTTTTTTTTTCCTGGATGTATCTGTCGTTTTCAGGAACAGTTTGAAGTCGGGATTCCTACAAGAGACATTGAACCAAAGTCAGAGGCATGGTAGAAGTCTAAGGATATATAAGGCCTCATGCAGTAGTTGTTACCTTTTCTGTGGAGATATGGGCACAAGTCTGAACCAGCTGATGGACAGTTTAAAGCAGTTTGAAAACATCACAACCAGAGATATTATCTTTTTAAGTCCCTATTTTCTTCAAACCTGGTGTCTACATTACCCTCAATCCAACTTGACAACTAACAGTTTGAGTTGACATTCAAGTGTGATTGGTTAACAATCCTCAAACTGCTAATCACAAGCTCAAGGCTAATGGTGCGTTCTATTAGAAGTCGGATTTTCCAGTTCCTAGTCAGCTACGTCGTAGTAGGAACTTAAGTAACCCTGAGTACGCAATCCAAGATGGCCGCTCTGTGCATCAACAGTAATAAAAGCTGAATATTACGTTGTTCATCAACCACTTGGTCTTGTTTTTAGTCGTGGCAACAGATTTATGACACTTCCACCTGTAGACATGTTGTTATGTCACTTTCCTGCACAAACTATCATGTAGTGTGTTGTTACCGACTGGTGTCAGCTAACAAGGCTAACAACAACTGTTAACAAAAGGGTTGATTTTCTGACTTATTACCAACTCATAACTGGAACATGGTCGATGGATGTGACTTAAAGTGACCCTAAGATAACATCTAATTTTGTTGTTATTGCATTATGGGAAATGTAGTCTTCAGTGTTGCTCTCTGACATGCTTGGGCCATACATTCAGAGTATTTCAGCCTCTGCTGCTTTAGTTTCAACCTTTTTGACTTCTGAAATACATGGAAGGACAAAATTAAGTTTCTTTAAAATAAAAAAAAAGAAAAGGCAACAGATAAATCGATGCTGTGACAAATGAGTACCTCACAAACGTGGATCCCACACATATGAGAACAGTACTCAGATGAAATCCTAATTCCCTCTTTTGTCTTCAGTTGTTTTGTTGAAGCTCTTTTGTATTCTCAGCACAACTTGGCCAAACTTGGTGTATTCATGTTTCTGCTTTGTATCTGTCAGGCATCCTTCAGGAATACTAAACAGGGGACAGGGAAGGTTGATTGCTGCTTAATGGTCCGTGTATGGTCAATGGACACACTCGCTCGCTCACCCTGTGTCTGTCTGTTAGCCCAAGCCGCTGCCGCTGCTGCTGATTGCTCACGGCGGTAATCAATGCTTCACAGAAACAGCCGCACGCAGACAGAAAGAATGAAAAAAAAATGCTGACAAGTCTGTCTCTTTCTCTCTGTTTCACAAGCAGATGCACATGCACATCGAGACGGATCGGCGGTGTGTTTCTCCGTCATTTAAATACACACACACACACCCACACACCAGCCAGCGGAAACGCACACATAGCCGGAAACGCACACATACCCACTTGAGTGGAGCCTGGATCTATACCCGCAGTGTTATCCATCAGACTGGTACTTGACTGCATTGATCCCCATGGCTGGCTGAGTGATAGACCAGACCAACAGACACACACACACACACACACACACACACACACACACACACACACACACACACAGGAACGTCACATTGTGTTTTGACATAATTAAAATCATCAATGAATCATTTAGATCACAAATGATGGTGATGATGATGATTATCATGATAAAAGATGACGTGGATGGTAATTTAGCAACTTGTTATTCAGATACACGCGCACACACACACACACACACACACACTCTAATGGTCCTGTAAAGACATTGGTATGAGGTAAATGTTATTTGGACAGTTACAAGGATTCATAAAATCCTGTGCCTACATTACCCACAATGCAATGCACCATAACCACCAACAGTCAGAACTGAGATTCAATTGCGATTTGCTAATGTAGCATCAAGCATGGGATTTCTGTGTGACTCCCATAGACTGTAAAAAATATGGACGTAGTATCCGTGACGTCACCCATTGGTTTTGGGGAGTCGTTTTTGTGACTCAAATATGGCGGCCTGAACAGCGCCATGTTGGATTTACCGGCCGAGAACCCGCCCACTGGCCTCGAAGCAGCTGTCTCCGGACCGCTCCGGTTTTTAAAAAAATTCACCCCCCTCAGACTGTGTGCGGGGTAGAAACTATCGATTGAGACCAAAAAACGTGATGACACCAGGCTTTGATCATGTTTATTGAGGATGTAAAATCGGCGATTTTAACATGGGGGTCTATGGAGAAATGCTGCTTTCTGACACCAGCTCCCAGTGGCAGCCGAGAGGATTGCAGTTTTTTGAACGCGGAAGTGAGCTTCACTTCTTAGACCGACAACTGCCCCCTTGGACCCCACACATACTACCTGCTTCTTCTTTCAGTTGCATTATGGGAAATGTAGTCTTTAGCGTTTATGGAGCTTCACCTCGTGCTCAGGCCTTACGTTCTTCTGCTTCGGTTTTGACCTTGTGCCAAGACAAACATGCTAACATGCTATGATAGAAGTCAAGAAGTCGTATTCGCTGAACCAGAGAAGCAAGAAAGATTTTTGGAACGAGTGTAAATGAAAATGTTCATTTCAGGACCAGTGTTTTTGAGTTGGAGTTTGAATTTTCGACTGCCAACAAATTACGGTCCTGCTCTTAACACAGTCTTGCATGTGTGTCCTGAGGAGTTTTTTTTATTTTCTTGGCTCAGAGGGGAACTAAACCAATTTCACACTTTAAACAAGTCCAGGGAAGCATTGAAAGAAGTTGTGCAAAGCCTTCAGACGGAGCTGAGTGAAGTCTCTCGAATGTCACTTGGTTTCTGAAGAGCGTTGAAAAATGTAAAAAAAAAGTGAAGTGAGTGTGGAGTGTGAGCTCAGCAGAGCTCAGCAGACCTCCGCAGCCCGCTTCACATCTCTGCGTGAGGCCAGCAGCTCGCGGCCACATTAGCCTCTTGAAAATAAATCCATTTTTACAGTGTGACAGCGCCGGGATTTCGGTTTGGCAGGACAGTCTATTTAAAATGAACGTAGCCAGGAAGTCGCCTGGTGCTGGAGGAATTCACACAGTTGAGATGTAGTTTAATTTCAAATGCAGATTGTTTTATAAGAGACACCTAGACAGGGTGTGAGACTGTGAAATACTCTGCTCATTAAACAGTGGATTGTAAAAACCAGCTAAGTCGATGTGAATCTGCGTGGACATGGGGAACTGTTTGATCTCCACTAATGACAAAGTGTGTGTAAAGCTTATTTTACACAGAAAATATCTTCATTTTTCTGAACCGTCTCACCGCTCAGCACTAATTAGACATCCAACCAATTACTCTGGATGTGATCTCGGCTATAAAGGGAAGAGAACATTGAAACAAATTAGTGTAATTTAGACTCATTTAGTTTGTTTTCTTACTTGGCTCTTTGTTTGTGTACGGATGAACCAGGAGAGGGAAGAACCAGGGACCCAAAGGTACCCTCACACATAGCATAGTTTGTAATGTCGACTATAAATCTCCTTAAACCTCGAAACAGTGCAGTGTGGCTTGCATTGACTCATTATATATATGTGAGGCATTCAAGGAGCATCTGTTCATCGTTCTATAATAGGCTGTTGGGCATTCAGGGGACATTAGTAAATTACAGTGTTGGTCAATGTGGGGCTTTGTGTCTACAAGTGATAAAAAACACTTATTAGTGTATTTGAAATGAGATGATAATAGATATGTTACATTAAAGAAAAAAAACACATTTCAAAATAAGAGCACAGACAGGGCAGGATGGATAAATGATGAAGAAAATGAGAAGAAACAAAAGGAGCAGAAAAGGATAGATCGTATTAGTAGTTTTACTTACGTTAGAGAGAAAAACATAAATAATTCATGTTTTATCTATCCACATTTACTTCTTAGAAACTAATGTGACCTCAAGTTAAACCAGTAACACCATTAAACGTTCACCTCCTCCAGTCTGTCTCTGACTGAGAGCTGTTTTGTTTATGTCTTTAAATCAAAAACCTTCTTGCATTATTACGCTCCACAGCAGCAGTTCAGCTGAAAATGCATCTCATTAAATCTTCATTAAAGCAGCATCATGAACTCCAAACGTTGTTGTTGTTGAATGAGACCGAAGTCTTTTATAAACAGTGTTTATCTGCAGCGCTCACACTGGATCTGAGTCTCTGTGTGTATTTACCAGAAAATCCACCACAGCCTCCAGCCAGCTGAGTAACACCTTCAGAGTGTGTGTCTGTGTGTGTGTGTGTGTGTGTGTGTGTGTGTGTGTGTGTGTGTGTGTGTGTGTGTGTGTGTGTGTGTGTGTGTGTGCGTGTGTGTGATGCTGTGCCCCCAATAAGTGTTTGACCCTTTGAAAAGTTACGCAAGCGCGGGCCTCCCACTCAGCGCACGCACACACGCAAAACACACAAGCAATCGCGTGATCCACTCCACATGCATCACATACATGCTACAAATCAGAGATGAAATGAAAGCGTGCGTGTGTATTTGTGTGTGTGTAGCTTTAGGTCCTGTCCTCTGTAAAGAAAGGACTGCTCATATGAAATAGCTGCAGGCGTGAACACACACACACACACACACACACACACACAGAGGGACTGTGCAGTGTGTGTGTGTGTGTGTTGTCTTCAGAAAGCTGACACAGCTGGAAACCAAACAGCAACAGCGTCGGGCTCCTCTGATGTTCTGCACTCAGATATCTGCATTTTATTCTTTTCTTATGAATATTTTTCTCTCTAAGAAAAACACGTCTCATTTTAACAAGAAAATAAGACGATGTTTCAAAAGATTCTTCAACAAAATGATGCTTTGAGTCACTTTTTTTTAACCTGTTCGTTACCTGTGTTTTTTACGATGGTGTGTTTGGGCCATATACAGTAAGGAAAAGATTATATAATTGTTTGTTTGTTTTTTTCTTTTCACCCTCTCTTCTGGCTCCTGTCATAGATTAGGAGCCAGAAAAAGAAAAAGAAATCATGACCAAGAGTTATAAATAGGAGAAAGTTAATGAACTTGATTCCTGCTGTGACAGCAAGTATAGCCATGTGTTAGTGTGCATTTTTGAGCTGTTTATTCAGATTCAAGGTGACTTTATTTGACTTTTATTTTCTTTTACAGCCTTGTGCTTAAATAATGATAATACATTTTATTCGTTTAGCACTTTTAATAAGATTAAATGCAGCTCAAAGTGTTTTACACATCCAAAAAATTTGAAAATATGTTATATATTGGGATGTAAGACCATAAAAACAATGTAAAGAAAGATTCAAATGAGGTTTAATTATTTAAAAGCAAGGCCATAAAATCTTTTGAGATTATTTTTTTAAGCTAAGTACCTACTGTAAGTCCCTTCCCTGAGTGTAGCTCTCCTGCTGGTGCCTAATAGAGTGAGGATATCATTTTAGTCGGCTAAGTGGCCTTCACACCAATTAAACTAACAGTCTTATCCCTGTATGAACGAACCTGCTGATCTGATTCCCTCTCAGCTTGTCGCCACTCGCTCCCTGATGCTGCGTTGTCATCGCTAGCAGCTCGGCGGTCCAGTGCTGAGAGAGTAAAGACATGATTTCAAACCCCATGACCCCCCACAGAGCACTGAGCCAAACCACCGACTCTACAGGGTGTAGCACTGTATCACCAGCTCTGACCTTTGACCTTCCTGTGGAGCAGGGGGAGGAACAGGAACAAGTAGCGATCTGAACCTCGGGGATCAACAGACTGTGGAGTGTTTCTGGTGGTGGTCTCTGTGTTTTCCTGCTGAGAGTTGAATTATCATTTCACCCACAGCTGATGACGATGTAACAGCTGTGTTCACCAGGTCAGGAGACATTTTTAGTCAGTGTTTCTCAAGGCATCATGGGTAGCTATTTGTGTTGGTCAGACCAGGCAGTTAAACGTGTGCAGACAGTCGTGATCCCTGGAGGATAAATCCTGTAATCCACCGTTCCTCTAGTGCAGTGGTTCCCAACCTTTTTTGGCTGTCGTGACTCCATTTTGACATCGCAATTTTCTGGAGACCCTCAATCATGCTCCAGCTCAGATATTTTTATATGCTGCATTTTATTTGAACTCAATTTATATTTGAGAAAGTGAAAGTATAGATACAGTTGTTTAAGATTGTGTGTGGTGTTTGTAATCATAATTGGTGGTGTTGGTGTGAAGGTTGTTGTTTAACAAGAGTTTCAACCAGCTTTGTCTTTATGATACAAAATGTTTGAATACGTCCTCTGTGCAGTGCTAGCAGCTCTGGGAAAGTTGGACATGAGTGTTGAACCTCACAGCCAGGACATAACATCTTCATTTAGTGATTAAGATGTCCAATTAAAAGCCTTGTATAACCTTGTTTTTCTATCTTTTCTCTCCAATGATTTCCATAATAATACATTAAGACATATTTTAAACTTTTAAACATGTAAATGAAGTCCTTGTCGACAAAATCAGTTGCAAACTTTATTTAATGACTCAGATTTCCTAGTGTGGGTGCAGAGTTACACAATGGACATTGTTATTCATTTTTCTTCGTTGTCAAGTTCCTTTTCATAGTCTTGTCATCTTGTTCTTTAACTAAGATTCATCAGAATTCATCAAACCTTGAGTCCTTTAAAAAAATCCACCACACAACACACACAGGGAAGCTCTGCTCTCTTAATGTTCACATCTTTCTTCCTTAGACTACGTCTGGCCTCTGCCCAGCGCCCTCTGTCCGATCTGGATCTACCTGGACGTGCTCTTCTCCACCGCCTCCATCATGCACCTGTGCGCCATCTCCCTGGACCGATACGTCGCCATCCGCAACCCCATCGAGCACAGCCGCTTCAACTCCAGAACCAAAGCCATGATGAAGATCGCCGCCGTCTGGACCATTTCTATAGGTCAGAGCGCACAAACACACACAAACATACACACACATACACACACACACACACACACAGACCACGTGATGGCGCTTTTATATGATATGATATAGAAAAACGGTCGGAGCCTTAATTACAGTTATTTACACTAAATCAGCAGCGGCCACATTTGCATGAATGTGGTGTTTTCCAGTGAAGAGGAAGAAGCCTTTTGATTTTCAAGACACCCATTTAATGGCAGCCTATCACTGAAATTGAATTTTACAAATATGAGTCTCTTTATTGTCATTAGACAAGATTGGATGGTTGCTGTCGATGGTGCAGAGGAAATAAAACCACACACATAGGATACTTACAGTAAAACAGGTTAGAAATATATAAAACAGCCACAGCTCAGGTTATTGAACATTAGTTCCCTTTGAAGTCATCGCCACAAAAACACTGTGATGGGAGTAAATAAAACAGATACTAGGTTTTAAATCCTGAGCCAGGACGGAGTCAGTTCCCTTCTCGTTTTATTTACCTACACTGTAAAATATAATCTTCAATGGAGGTCAATGGTGTTTTGTTGCCAGAGCTTTCAGCAAAGATTTTTTTTTTGCTTATTTTTTGTAGATAGTTTTTAAGTGAGAATGATCATTTATGCATTTAATTTTTAATTTCTTTATGTTTTCAAATGATGATTATGTGATTTTTGTTGGATCTTGTACGAAACAAACATCTGGAGAACATGACTTGTAGTCCTCTGTGACATTGTAATGTTTGTGGTTCAAACAATTTTATATTATTCAACAAAAAATGCATTAATCTTGATATAGCACTTGGCCATTTAGTTCTATTAGACGTTCAGGGGGGAAAAAGCACATTGTTGCTTCTAATATAACACATTTCAACAGGTACAACTTGTTGTTTTTCATAGTAAAGCTTTGATATGGAGTCAGCAGCCTCTAAAAAAGTTTGGTGTCACACTTGAAGCTTTCACACAGACTTTATCGGGCCACCGAAGGAAAGATCCACCGCCTCATATTGTCTTTATGATTTGGGTGAACTGGCCCTTTAACGTCACGAGTTGAAGCTTCAGAGCTGCTGATTTCACGTTTACGGTCAGTTCAGGGGCAGGATGTGTGCCGTGTGTCGTGTTGGACTTTATTTTATTGGACGGTTGTTTTTCTGTGTTAATTTATCCATCCCTATAGGCCCACACACACAGACACACACACACAGACACACACAGACACACACACACACACACACAGAATCACTAGATTGATGACTCTTATTAAACCTAATGTCTTTCTGGGATCCCTGGGCGCAGCTCACACCTCCTGTCTGTCGGAGGCTCTGGTCGCTGTGTTGACGCTCAGAGCAGCAGCTCATTGTTACAGTTGGAGCTGATTTGCATCACATAACTTTTTTTTCTTTCCCCCACTCCCCAGAGGTGTTTGCGCCTCTTTTTTTTATATTCATCTCTATCACTCCAAAAGACAATAATATGCAAATGAATCAGCGACGTCCTCTGAAAAACTTAGGGCAACTATTAGCAGTAAATAGCCAGGAGATATTAACTAAGGAGCTGCAGCACAGTGTCGGTGTGTTTGTCGAGTGGAGATCCAGTGCAGTGAATCACAGAGGAATGGAGACAGACTTCGCTGTTCTCTGGTTTATTTTATTGCATTTTGTTTCTCATTTCAACACGATATCAAATCAGACCTAAACTGGTTTTAAGATGCAATAACTGTGTAAAAAAGTAATTGTTTTTTATTTCCAGAACAATTTTTTAATAATTTTCAGAGTTTCCTCAAAAAAACTAAACAATGACAGGAAGGTGAGGAACATTAGTCACTGAATAAGTACAGAAATAATAATAAAATAAAACACAATGTGCAGGGGTATAGGCTAATGTAGTTTTCAGGGTAGTGTCTGAGTGTGAATTCAACTTTCTCTATTGTAATCACACAAAAAAACAGGAAATCAGGAATATGCGAGCCAACGATTTCCAGATTCTTCTTCGGACAATCAGAGGAAGCATGAATAACATCGAATTGATTATGCTTCACATTTTAATCTCAGATAATCTGGCTTCAGAATAATGTTGCACCTTGAACTGTACGAGGCTCAGACCAGTGATAATCCCATCGAACACTTTGGCCCATGTACTAAGAGCTGCCTCCTCCTCTCAGGCAGATTTAGTTTTATGAGACTCTTCGACAATAAAAAGATTGCGACATAAATCTGAAAAAGACAGAATAATCATATTAGTTCTCGTATAACGTAAATATCGATGAAGTAATCCCAACACAGAGTCTGTTCAGTAGCAGTTGTGATCATTTACTGCAGATGTCTAAAAAGTAGCTTCACTCTAATTTCCTTTTCGTCCTCCCTCATCACTTGGCTCCTCTCCCTTCTCCTCATTAGAGAAATCCTCTCAGCAGTGTAATGGCCTGGAGCAATGTGTTTGTTCCTGTGTGTGTGCACGTGTGTGTATGTGCATGTGTGTGTGTGTGTGTGTATGTGTGTGTAGTGCCTCCCTCTGAGTAAAGTGTTGAGGGATCAGATGACTTTTAAAACTTTCTCCCTCCTCCTTTGTGTCTCTGAACTGACGCTGCTTCGTGCCCTTTAAGACCCAAGAGGGCGTCCATGTCTTCAACAACCACAAACACACACACAAACACACACTACACACAGAGTGCATCATTAGCCTACCTTCCTCTGACCCTACAGTAAACACAGACCACCAAACCCCCTATGGACAGATCGTGTGAGGTCGTAGCTCAAACGTTCCTCTGGAGGGAAAATGTATTTTCTCTGTGGGACTGAACTGTAAACCCGTGAAGAGAAGATGTGAAGTGTTTCTGATGTAGTGAACTATATACGTTGACCTCACACTGAGGTGGACACAGGAAACAGAGCAGAGAGACTTTAGAGGAGGTGGTGGACACAGACCGAGTGATTCCCTGCTGCAGCGTGTGAGACTCTTAATGTTCAAACAGCTGCAGTGTGATCATTAGTGATGTTTACTGTGGAGACGCAGCAGCAGCTGTCAGGCCTCCCAAACCTTCTCTTCTATCCAATCTATAATCATTATAATGATACATTTTATTGTAAAACGGAAAGGTGAAATCCGGCAATCTGATTGGTTGTTAACCGTGGTATAATGAGCATATACCACGGCTACTATTCTAAAGCCTTATCACAGCGTAGGCTATCACTCTGCGTCAATCACGTATGAATGGAAGTTGTTGTCATGTGTCCATGACAACGGACTGTTGCAGTCAGTAGCCAAAGACAGTTGGTGTTTTTACAATGTTAAAAAATGGACTGAAGTAGTTGAATTCACATGTTTAAAGTTAACTGTCACCTCCGGGGAGGGTTAACAATGGTAGAGGGGATTGAGCAGTGACTTTCACCTGAAAAAAAAGACAAGGAGAAGACAACACGCAGAGCTAACTTCAGAGCTAAGGTCCGGAGAGGTGGGACTATTTTTTTTCACAGTGGGGCTATTTTATTCGAGAATAGATGTATTTCTGGTTGAATAAAACTACATGAAATTGATTGCGTATTCCTCTTTCATGTAGTCATTATTGGTAACCGTTTTATAAAAACAATATATCATATGTATATAATGAGCATATACCGCGGTCTGTCCTGATATATTGCTTAATTATAGCACTTTCCTAAACACAAAGCGCTGGTTTTCAAATAAAAACCAATATGAAGGCCTCCTGACCTGACATTTGTTGCCACTTTACGTCTGTAACTGTGAAAACATGTAGTGAAGATTATTCCTGACAGATGGAGCCCATCGATTTATTCAGGTACCAGGTTCCTCTTCACCACCTTCTTCTTCATCTTCTTCTTCTTCCTCTTCTCTCCAGTCGTTATAAATCCCTCCGTTTTTCCTCTTGGCATTTCCTTGACCCCTCTAAAGGTTTCTGCGCCGCTACATGCTGCTGTGATTGAGGTCTGAGAGGGCTTATACTGATCAATGCCGAGGGATTAGCAGCAAAACAGCCGCTTCCTGTGGTGTAATAACACACAAACACACACACACACTTTGTTGGACTTGAAGGTTGTTTCAGTCCATCTACGTAACATGGACTTTATGTAACTTTCTGTGTACGTTGTAGGAATTCACTCAGATTTCATGATCAGAATGATGTCTGTGTCTGTTTGACCCAAAAAATGAACTGAACCAAAAGTGGGCGGGGCCTATTTCAGAAGTTGACTTTATTGCTTTTTTTGCAACAGTTATTGTTTAGCTATTGAGCTATAATGCTAATAGCCTTTTTACATATAAAAATTAATACAAATTATGTACAGATTTTGGACAGTGTTGGATCATGTTACTCCACTGGCTGCATGATGATTGTTTTTACATTTTAAATCTCTAAATATTTTTTTTATACATTTTTATATGTTAATATTAGCATTTTAGCTCAATAGCTTCTCGGTACACGCCGTAGCCGTCTTCTCCGTGTGTTTTCTGTAAAGCCTACAATACAGGTGCAAATGAAATGTTGGAGTGGCTTGCTAATGTCTGTCGAATATCCAACTTATAACTAACTTCACTGCAGTAAGGCTCAGGTTGAAGGAACGGAAAGTCAGATTAGCTTGAAGTGTCGGGCTTATATTAGCCAAAACCATGGTTACTGAGGTGGAGCTTATCTTAATCACGATGATGGAACTGAACTCTCATTAAAGTAAGCGAGACTCAGCCATTTAAACCAGACTTTGAGCTAAGCGAGCTTGATGCAACAGGTGCCCACTGCTCGTCCAGCTCCTGTTGAAATGTTGGAGCCCACGACTGTGGTGGAGTCGACTTTGTGAGTGTGAGCGATGACTGTGTAGAGGAGTGAAACAGAGCCGGGGTCAGACGACGCTTTCAACAGAAAAAGCTCTTTGAGAATCAGAGGCGGTGCATTAGCCGGAGTTATTATCACGGGTCAGAGGAGCAGCTCGGCCTCCGAAGCCTCGTTCTCACCTCAGTCCTTTACCAGCAGCTATTATATCACTATGAACGACCAACACACACCGACACACACACTCAGAGCTTTAGTGGTGTTTACTGAACTGCAGATTCAAAGCAGGTGGAACTCTCTGTGTTTGAGTTGGTCGTTGTTGATGGTTTTTGCATCTCTGTATTTCAGCTTTAGTGACTGATTGATATTACTCCACATGTTCTGTCCATATATGATCCTAGTACCTCACAGTCATAAGGGAATGATGTTGTTATTAACCCACTGCCCCACTTTTATTTCCTTTATCGTTCCGGCACCTTAATCTGACAGTAACAGCCCATGATGCTTGAGAATCTGAAGAACTCTTAGGGGCAGAAAAGTAAAAAGGCAATAAAAGGGAATGAAAGGTGGTTCATGCATAAAAAGTGAATTTAGGACGTGGGTCATTGTCTCACAGCCTCAGGCCACCGGGACGTCCCAGTTTCAGACACTTCACTCTGATGTTACATGGATAATTTTAGCAGATCGCCTGAATCTTACTGTCTGGTATCAATAAATGGACCAGGCCAAAGAATTAGTCAGTGATTGCTTTGTGCAGATGATACAATGAAATATGTATCTGTACAAGTGTACATGTTGATATACTGTACTGTATGTAGCCTATAGCATGTAACTGTAGGAATATGATTTGGAAAGAGACGTTTTGTTTTGTTTGTATAAACAACTTTGTAGAGGTGACAGGGAAAAAAATACATTATTTTTCAAAAATTTCTCTAAAATTAGATGGAAAACACAAACTTGGAAGCCAAAGAAATCACAAAAAAGAAAACTTTATACACACAAATCACATGTTTTATACTCCGGGAAATGTTGGTGTCTTGAAAGATTCAGTACAGGTCAAGCTACATCTACATGATTGTTTAATCAGTGACATGATCATCACATTATTACATATTATGGATTTTTTATATAGTATATATACACAGTTTTATGTAATTTTTCCCTGTTTTGTTCTCATAGTTTTTATGATGTCATTATTGTCACATCAGCATCAGTGTGTGTGACGAGCAGGATGACAGGATGATTGACAGGTGGTCTTCTCTCCTCTCGTCCCCTGCAGGTGTGTCCATGCCCATCCCCGTCATCGGCCTCCACAACGAGGACAAGGTCTTCGTCAACGGCAGCTGCGTCCTCAACGAGGAGCGCTTCATGCTGATTGGCTCCTTCGTGGCCTTCTTCATCCCGCTGGTCATCATGGTGGTGACGTACTGCCTCACCATACAGGTGTGTGTGTCTGGAAAACATCTGTCCTTTACTTTACTTCTTCTTGTTGTTCTTGTTCTTGTTCAACACTCATGACCTCCCTTTTCTTCTTCCTCCTCCTCCTCCTCCTCCTCCTCCTCCTCCTCCTCCTCTTCCTCCTCCTTCCTCGTCTTCTTCTCCTTCTCCGACACTAACGACTCTCTCCTTCTCTTCCTTCATCCCGGTGCTGCAGGTGCTCCAGAGGCAGGCCACTGTCTTCCTATACGAGGCCAAGTCGTCCTCCCAGCAGCCTTTGCACACACCAGCAATGACAAACACACTGCAGCCTCCGCCCAGCACCTTCCCCCTCCCTCAGATCAACACACCAGACTCACAAGGTAAACACCACAACAAAACGCCACAAACCTTCATGCAGTCGTAATGATCCTTTAAAGGGATAGTTCAACATTTTGGCAAATTGGCCCATTGCCATCATCCCTATAGTCATACAGTAGCAGTAGGTTCGTTACCTTTAATTGTCGATGCAAGCTATATTTAGAACGGCGGAGCAGAGCCGCGAGCTGCTCAGAGCTACGCTATGGAGGCTCATGGGATTTCTTGGTTTCCCTCATCAAACTCATCAAATACACAATCCAACAACTCCAGAACGCTCTGGTGGACAAGTTGTGACCTGCACATTCACCACACTATGAGATAATAACAGAACGTTACCAGACGGAGTTGTTTTAGAGGCAAATACAGAGACTGCTTGATGAATTTACCTCGAAAACAACTCTCATATCTCATAGCGTGGTGAAGGTGCAGGTCACAACTTGTCCATTGGAGTTGTTGGATTGTGAATTTGATGAGTATAATGAGAGAAACCAAGAAATCCCATGAGCCTCCGTAGCGTAGCTCTGAGCAGCTTGCGGCTCTGCTCCGCCGTTCTAAAAATAGCTTGCACCGACAATTAAAGGTAACGAACCTACTGCTATGACTATAGGGATTATGGCAATGGGCCAATTTGCCAAAATGTTGAACTATCCCTTTAAGGTAAATAAATAAATCCTTGATGCTCTTCTTTTGGCGCCGCCGACATCACAGAGCTAAAGGCTCCGCCCCCTCCGCCTCAGAGCAGACGCAACACGCTGAGCTGTCTGAAAGGAGCCGAGCCCGGCATACTGCTCAGCGCCTCCATGTCCGACAGCATCAGCATCATCCCCAGCTCCGAGGTGGCGTCCCAGCTCAGCTCGCCGGCGGCGGGGCCCGGCCGCAGCGACTCCTCCAGTTGCCCCGGGCGACGGGGGATGATGCAGGCCATAAAGAACGAGAGGCGGGCCTCCAAGGTGAGAGAGAGGAGAGTGGAGACCTTAGATTACCTGAGCTTGTTTTAGGTGCTTCACACTTATCAATCACTTGATCAGATTAATGTAGGCATTTCGCCATTTTCTTCTTCTTCTTCTTCTTCTTCTTCTTCTTCTTCTTCTTCTTCTCCTTCTTCTTTTTCTTGTTCTCCTCCTCCTTCTTCTTCTTGTTCTCCTCCTTCTTCTTCTTGTTCTCCTTCTCCTTCTTCTTGTTAGGGCCACGGGGCAAGCGCACCGGGCACTGGCCCCTACAGCTATGAAATAGCTGCAGGGGCCATTGCCCGGGGGTTTGATCGGGATTGGTATGCTATTACTTTTCTCAACAGTTTACGAATTTGTTCTCAACAGTTTTTCTCAACAGTTTACAAAATTTTGCATTGAAGTCAATGGGATAGGCAAAAAAAAAAAGAGCGAAAAAGAACAATCATTGGAGTTTTACAAACATCTACTGCTCAGGCATACTTTCACCTATAGAGACTTCATTTGAACTTTAAACAGTAGACACAAGTCTTGTGTATTGGTGTATTATTCCATGTTTTGATAGGTCATATAGTTTTTGATCAATGACCATGATCATTTTTGGAGAAATTATGAGATTATAATGGGTGTGTATTACACGGAATGTTCGTGTCAGAGTGCGTGACATCATCATGAAACTTTTCTCTTTCCACACTCCTCCCGGCCACAATTTACGCTCTGCACACATGATTTTTTCCAAATTTGTAGACAAACTTGTTCCGTCTCTCACAATCTGCTCAAAATATCTAAGAGATATACACAATTTGAATTGTCAGCCTTTAAGTGCGGCCACGTTTGTCTCTGCTCCTCATTGACTCCAATACAAAGATTTTCTGAGAGAAGCAGAATGGAACCCTGTTTTAAAATCGCACATTTCTGCAAAATATTTACTGTAGAAACACCAAAATCACACCGAATTGTTCAGGAAGTCCTTGTGACACTCTCGGTCTGGGTTTTTTCTGATAGGAGCTACCGTTTTGTCACAGTAAGCCTAAATGCGAGACCAGTGCAGAGGCAGAAAATGTCTTTTTCTTGACGTTTCTGTCTGCCTCAGCCTGGGGCCCCTATCGTCATTGGCAACCACCTCAAGTTGCTGTGGTAACCTCTGATTCTCAGGACAGAGCTCGTTAACTTCATAAACAATCCACCTGGAGCTCGTTAAATGTTTATAAACACATACACACGCTAAATCAGACTGACACAGGATGCAGCTCATAACATGTGTCAAGTCAGTCACACACACACACACACACACACACACACACACACAGACTCTAGAACCAGCTCTGGAAACTGTTCTCAGATCAGATTGAGCCACAGGTTTCATACAGTTCTCAGGTCAGACTTTATTCCTCCTGTTGCTCCCTGTTGTACTTAATTGACTTCTCTCTCAAAGCTCTGTGCTTATTATGGGCTGCTTTTTTAACTTTTATACCATTGCTTCAGGCACCTTAGTTCAAGTCACTGTCAAACACAACCACACACACCAACACATACAGGTAACTTCATGTGATTACAGTTACAGACACACACACACACACACACACAGAGAGACACAAACACCAACACACAGGTAACGTTATGTGATTACAGTTACAGACACACACACACATCAAAACACACAGGTAACATACACTTGCGCGCGTATGCACGCACTCCTCTCCCACACACACACAAACACACACAGGTAACTTCATGTGATTAAAGTTAGAGATACACACACACACACACACAGATATACACGGGTAACCTAATGTGGTTACAGCTCCTCCATATCAGTGCTTATAGAAAGATGATCATGTGTCTGTCTGATCAGCTCTGTCTTGACCTTAAGGTCGTGGGTTTGATTCCCATGTTGACAGAGATGGCAAAACTGGCCGTAGCTCCCCATGGTCCTATCAAACTTTCCCAGAGGAAATTTTCTAGTTCTTGTTCTTCTCCTTCTCCTCCTTCTTCTATTTCCTTTTCTCCTTCTTATTCTTCTCTTTCTTATCCTCCTTCTGCTTCTTCTTCTTCTTCTTCTTCTCCTCAAGGGGGGCGGGGCCACAATAAGCATCTCAATTAAAAAACTTTGACAACTCATGACAAACCAAATGTACGTGCTACAGTTTTGCAACTTTCACCAAAATGTTGCCCCGATACTTTTGTACAATTAAATCCAGTGAAGTCCATCACTCTGTTTTTTTCAGAAACTGTAAAACTTATTAAACCTTCCTAGTCTGTCTCTTCTTGCTCAGAATTAACCCGACCAACACATTTTAATTTCACGTCTTTCTTTTCCGTCTCCTCCCTTCAGGTCCTGGGAATCGTCTTCTTCCTCTTCCTCATCATGTGGTGTCCCTTCTTCATCACCAACGTCACCTCCGTCCTGTGCGGCAAATCCTGCAACGTGGATCTGCTCAACCACCTCCTCAACGTCTTCGTGTGGGTGGGCTACATCTCGTCCGGGGTCAACCCGCTCGTGTACACGCTCTTCAACAAGACGTACAGGAGGGCGTTCTCCAGCTACATCAGGTGCCAGTACAAAATGGGCGCCAACGCCGCCGGACAGAGTTGCAAACCGCTCCTGGTGCCGCCGCAGTGCCCGTCGCACACCGTCACCCCGCTGCTGTCGGGCGGGCACGGGAAGGCCGGCGTGGACCGGAACAGTAACTGTCGTAACGGCGGCAGAGGCGGCGGCGGCGGGGGCAACGGGAGGCTGGCGGTGGACCCGGAGGACACGACGGACGACGGGACGCAGATCGGGATAGCGTCGCAGAGCCTCTCCGAGTGCCAGAACGTCGGCGGCGTCGTGTCGGAGACGGAGCCGGAACCGGAGACGGAGACGGAGCAGGAGCTGTCGCTCGTCAGCAACCGTAGCCCCGCCCCCAGAGAACACACCAGCAGCGTGTGACGTCACGGCGGCGAGTTTTCTTGATGTTTTTTTTCACGTCGTCTTCTTCACCTGCAGACGCCGCGCCGGGGCCGGGGCCGGGGCCGAGCTGAGCAGCGTCTTAACTGGTTTCATCCGGAGACTCTTACTGGTCTCGGTTCAGGAGCCTGATCCCAGAGGAGCGTGGGCGCCACCGCCACCAGCGTGAAGAGAAACCATGACGATGATGAGTTTGTTACCTCACGGGTGAAAAAAAAAGTGGTGATTTTCCACTTCTGCTGTGGAATGAAAACCGATGTTTCCGTTTTTCTATTCGCCGTCCAAAAAAATAAATAAAAATGTTGCTTCTCACGCCACAAGCAGAGACTCAGAGCATCCGTCACCGCTCACACCTGCGCTCATCCGTCACATCGTACGTGGTGCGTTCAGGAACCAAGCAGCAGCAGCAGCAGCAGCAGCAGAGCGAACTCTCCTCGATTAACCTGCTGTGAGGTCGAGCGGTCGAGCCCAGCGCCGACCCGCTACATGTAAAGGTCGGACGGGGTCGAACCACGATGTCACCAAGTCACAATGCAGTCTGAGCGCCGGGTCGGAGCCGGGTGTGGACTCTCTGGAAAAACAAACAACCAAATCTATTTTTGTGTCTGGAAATCTCCAGAGGGAATAGGAAAAAAAAGAAAAAGGGGATTTCTCTCTGTCCTCATTTCTTTATTTTTGTTTCTGTTTTGTTTTTTGTGTAAAGGAAACCGTCTCACGGCTTCAGTCACAGATTGTCTGAGAGAAGATGAAGGAACTGAAGGAATGTAAAACCGTCTCTGGTCTCTGGTGGACTCACAGCGCCACCTGGTGGACAAAATGACTCACAGAGCGTCGCTCAACAGCTGTCAGGCTCTGACTTCCCTCCATCACCACTCACAGAGTTAAAGTTCAACATTACCCCCTTTGTTTTTATTTTTATTTTTACCTGATCCAGTTTAAAATCAAAGGGAACAATCTAAAACCAGTTGTTTTTTGTTTACATGAACGCACAAATTGTCTTCAATAATCCTTGAAAAGGAACAAAAATCAATCAATTTAACGACTATTGTTTAATTGATCATCTTTGTTTTTTGTACAGTCGCCTTCATGAAGTTGTCAAAGGTTCAAATTCACCTCGATTTTCCCCAAAACCAGTGTCAGTTTGTGGATCAATAATCACACAGATGAACAGAAAAACTTTAAAGTATATATATATATATATATATATATGACAAGACCAGTTCACATCATGGTAGCAAATTTAAAGAATATGCAAAAGCTGAGGACACAGTGGAGTTACAGCTCTGTTTTTATGTAATGGATCTTAATATTCGACCAATCAGCTCTCACTGGTTTCACCACGGAAACGGAAACAGAGGATTTTAGTGTGTGAGTCAAATGAAGACACAGATTGTTCATGTGTGTGAGTGTGTGAGAGAGGTTTAAAGTAGTGGACTAAATATTTCCCACATCTGATGAATGTCTGAAAATGATGTCGTACACAAACGTCCAATCAACAATCAATGACCCATATTAATTTATCAATACCTATATCAATTAATATGACATATCATAGTCAGATCATCTCTGAGTGGTCACTCCTGGCTGAAGCTCACAACTAAAAGATTTCCTCCCAAAACCAAACAGGAAACTAGAAATATTTGTTTTGCATAGAAATCAATGATCTTTGATTATAGACCATCTCCATTTTTACTTTCATCTTCAACCTAAAAAAAAACGGATGCTCAAACCTCCTAAATCAGACCAGTGTGTGTCCAGATTTGATGGATCACAGCAGACAGACAGTAAATCAATAAACTGAGATGCAGACCTGTGACTCTGCAATCATAGGTCTCATCTCTTTCTATCTCTTTCTCTCTCTCCTTCCTCTCACTTTTTATCAATATATCTGACAAACAGAGCTGTGTCTCTATCAGAGAGAGATATCTACAACAGACTGACTCACAGAGGAGATAATACGCTGTTGCCCATAGAGGTGGAATAATCAGTAATCATCTTTGACCAGGTGCAGTGATGACATGCTGAGTCACAGTCACCAGTTTTGAGAAGATATACACTTTATAAATCATATTGTCATAATCATTTTTGCAAGAAAAGACAAAAAAAAAATGTTTTATTCCAACTTTATGGGCAACAATGTGTTTTGTTTAATCATCTGCTTTGTAGGTTCAGTTTAGTGGAGCTGAATCTCTTAAAGTGACAGTACACCTGTTTTACACATCGTGACACTGATCTGGGTTTGAGCTTGAGCTTCATAATTTGGAAGTGTGGAGTTAGAGGTGCATTATAGGAAATGTAGTGAGGTTTTTTTGGGCTATTGGAGCTATATTGAAGTCAGACGGTCCATATGTAATTGATTTTGATAGTTCTTTATTTACTTTTAGAGATCAAAGCAACAAAACGAACAGCTAATTTGCAGATCACTCAGTTTTTTTTTCTTCGTCTTATCAAAAGATGCATTTAGACCCAGGAAGATTAGAGTTTTACTTTGTCATCTTCCATATAAATACAGAGCAAAGTCCATTGGTTGAACACCTTCAACTCAGTCAGGTTGACCAATCAGAAATGTTCAGACCACACCCCCCAAACTTCCTGAACCTGGACCGGGGACTTCTTGGTTTATTTTTGTTATTGCTGAGTAAATTGAAACTCTCCTGGTTCCTGGAGAAAGTTCATGGCTGTAACTCTCCAACTGTGTGAACCATTTTGGTCTCAATCACTTAAACCGAAACACAAACACCTGAATGTACCCATCATCCCTCCTCACTCTGTATAATCCATCCACACACTCTGTTTTGGTGTGTTACTGACTTCCTCAGTGGTCGTCGCACCACTTCCTCCCTCCCTCCCTCTCTATCTCCTCTGAGGGGGAGAGAGGTCTTACATGAGCTAATAATGTCGACGAGCGCGGTACCGAGGGGTCGGCCTCCGAAACCCCCCCCCACCACCACCACCACCACCACCACCACCGCTGCATGTTTGAAGTGATGTTCAAAAGCTCCTCTCTGCCTCTTTTAGGTTGTTTTATGGTGTTGTTTTGTTTCTTTTAATGCACAGAAGTCACAGCGAGAGAGGGAAAGAACAAACAGCGTGTAATTGTTTTCAGGCCTTTCATCTTTATTTAAATGCAAAACACCGACAATGAGCAACATAAATGGAGAAGAGAGGACGTTCTGAACACAGCTGAGTGGGTCCTGTTGGATCCACAGGGTGCAGACAGGAGGGGGGGACCGGCCAACTGCGTGTGTCGCAATGTAATAACTATATGTACCAGTGTGTGTGTGTGTGTGTGTGTGTGTGTGTGTGCCAGCGCCTGGATCAAATCTGAGTCATTTTCCGAGTCTGATCATTAGATCCAGGTCTGGTGTGTACAGACGCAGCAATGAGCCGGTTATTGACAGAGTTTGTTTTTTTCATGGTTTTTTCATATGTTATTAGAGAGAGTCTTCAGGACTATTTATTGTTGCCAGGCAACGGTGCATCTTGTACGAACTGTTTCCATAGTTTATTTGAAAGTTGTCAAACTCTATGAGTGAGATGTTTTATGCTCAGAGAAAACAGGAAGTGATGTCGCAAAAAATTAAAGGAAGGATTTTTTTTTTTTTTCCTTAAAGGACTAATTCAACTTTTTGGGGAATCTGCATTGCGGCCGTGTTGCAAGGAAGGAAACGCACTCATTTCCCAAAATGTCGACCTGTCAACACTGATTGGTGATAATAATCAATGATCAATAATGAAGATCTCACAGTTTACAAATACCTCAACATGCTAACTTTTTAAAGGCATGGCAAACTTAAACTTTTTTCATAAAGGGAAACCCTCCAAAACCTCTGAACTCTCTTCTTGTTTCTTTTTTTGTGTGTCTCTGAACCCGGCTGCTGCCTCGCCTCTTCTTTCCCAGCATGCAACTCTGTCAATAATCGGCTCTGAGAAAAAAGAAAAAAGAAATCCCGAGCTTAAAGGTCATTCAAAGAGCTGGACGTCAAACTTGTCTGGCTCCTCTCTGACCCGACACTCGTGGGTTAACTATTGTTTTATGTGTTGAACCTTTTTCTGTTTTTGCTGTGGCTGTTTGTTTTTGTTTGTTTGTTTTTATTTGTTTTTACTGTTTGTTTGTTTTTTTATACCATTTTAATTGTGAATGTTTGTCTACGACACATATTGAGTTTATACAATGAATACGCCATCATCCACACAATGTATACTTTCTTTTTTTTCTGTGTGATGCTGCTATTTATTTATTAAAATATTATTCTAATGTGTGGACAAGTGTCTGATTTCTTTATGACACCACAGTCCGGAAGTTCCTACACTTTTTATTCAGTGTGTTTTTAAGGTGGAAACAGCAGATGGGAGGTGAAACAATGACTCAGTTTAATTTGAACTGATCTCCCTCTGCTTCTTTGAGCACAACAGAACAACAGCCCTCTTGGTGAACGTTACGGTTCCTCCCCTCAGAGGCCGACGATGATGATGACTGTGTAATTTGTTGAATTTGATCATAACAGTCTGAGTCCCCTCTCTGCTATGTTCTTATCTGCTGCAAACATCTGGATGCTTTAATAACATCCAGCAGAGACGAGTCTGAAGCTGAAGAATGAATGTTTTTAGGGTTTAAACTGCGAACAATGGAGCACTTGAATGCAACATTTTATATTTAAAAAAAGCAAAACCTGAGCAGATCTTTTATTTAAAGGACCAAGTGGAGCGGTTTCCTACAAAGACAATCCACAGGTGTTTCCAGATGTTCAGCGGAGGAGGAGGATGATGAGGAGCTAAAAAAGGTAATGACTAATTGTATTAATGAATTTTTTGTGTTGTGATAAATAGGTCACATGTGATTGTGCCATAACGTTGCTCGAGTTCCTGCCGGTCGCTGATGGAGGTCGGTAAAGGTCATAAATGACGTAAGGCTTCTTTAACACACACACATATCCTGGACTGTGCAGCCAGGTGCTGTTGCCACATTGAGTCACAAGGTGGCAGCATAGTTTCACAATGCAAATGATCCTAATCAATAAGCAATCACAAAGTATCATAGATATAGTCCCACAAAGTAGATAGATAGATCGAATGCAAGATGCTACATTTTAAAATGTGATTTATAAATATGAAATATCATTCATCAGGTGGTTGAATAAATGTCTTTTGTATGTAGATTTTTCAAATTCAATTTTTTTTCTCAAATTTATTTATATAGCACCATATGCAGAAGCAGTTCAGAGTGTTTTACATAGAGATAGGACAACATATTAAACAGTAAACAGCAATAGATACTAAGACACACACAAAGACATTTAAGAAAATGCAAAGCTAAACAGAAAAGTCTGAAGGAGCACAACGTCTGAGCATTTTTAATTGTTTTTTAAAGTCCAGTGAGAAAACAGTTTACCAATGATAAGATACTGATCAAATCTTGGAACACTTGTAACATGAAAGAAAATATTTGATACAGTCTTTAATTCAAGATTTTAAAGATGCAATTACAAGAAACCGACAACGATATGGAGAAAACACCACAACACAAAGCAAAAAGCAAAGAAATTAATCAACTGGAATTTGACTGTACTGCAACAAAGAAGAAGTACAGTAAGCACTAATACAACGTGGAAACTGAGAATAATGGATATTGCACATATGGCTGAAAATATTGCAGAGCTACCGTAGTGTTGCATTGCTGTAATAAATCCTCCCACGGCCTCTGTTATATTCCTGTGGGTCATCAATTAGAGCTGCACTACAGAGGAACAGGCAGCAGGTCAATAACTCAACTCAATTAGACTCTTAATGTGAAAGTCATGAATCAGCCTGTGGAGCTGGAGTCAGTTTATAGAGACGTGACGTCACTTTTTAGTATCAGTTTATTGGAGGAATGTGTTGAACATATGATGAGATTTACAGGTAGAAACATCAAATCAAGTCGTTTTGTTCCCCCGTCAGGCTCAGCGAGATCAGCACCACGGACAGCGACACGCGCCGTTCATCACTGGTTGTTTACGGCGTCATTAACTTCAGCACCGCGGACAGCGACCAGGAGGAACCGGGAGGCAACAGCGCCGCTGTGTGGAGCAGCTGGGGAACAGCTGGATACTAGTTGATACATAAGATCGATATAACATAAAATTAATCAGTCAGTTCTGTAAAGGATAAAGTGAAGACACACAATTACAGTTTTTCTCTGTTGGTTTGGCTCATTTCTTGAAACAGAAATTACATTCTTAAAACTATAAGACCATTTGGCAAACAGTCTTACAGTTCTGCACAACATTACAGCTCACTAGCAAAAGTGCATATCTCTCCCAAAACTGTTCACACATGCTTCAAAACTAGATTCCTTTACCATGTAAAGTGTCAGTACCATCAAAATGGCAAAGATCTTTCTCAATTGCTTTTGGCTCATTTGCATTCACTTAGTGCTTTTACCAAAAATAAACTGGATGGTTCAGCATAACACCATGGATGAGCTGCAGAACCTCATATCTCTCCCAAAACAGTTTACTTATGTGTCAAAACCAAACTTCTTTCTCATGTAAGTAGTCAGTGCCCCCAAAATGCATCATCCCTGTGGCATTCTGTGAGCACTGCAAGTCAAAATGCTTAGATGTTTTGTCACTATGGCAGAGACGTATAAAACCTAAGAAAAGGACTTTACAGTAAGAGCAGCCTCCAAAGTTTGACATCACACACACTGCACTCATATTGCCAAGGAAATTGTAACCATTTTATTCACATATAGCCTACATAAAGTAACTCAAGATTATGTACTGTAAAAACAAAATGTATAGGCCTACAGTTCTCTGTACATGTATGAAATATGAACACAGAAAAAATATACCAAGCCTATAGTGCAGTAAACAAAGTTTCACGAGTAGAGACATTTTCACTGGTCATCACTGTCTCCTGGCCACCATCTTCATCCTCCTGAACATCCATACGCTGCGCTCTGATTGGCCACATATTTTCATCAACATCACAGCGGATATTTTCCCTCGCGATGCAGGCCCTAGCCCTAGCCAAGCTCTATATATACGCGTTTGGCAGCATTCACAATCATAGACAGCACCAGTCAGGTAGCTAAACAGCTGATTGATTGGTCATCTGAGATGTAGGAACTCCTCCTTCGTTAGTCAAGTTCTAATTTCACCTGACTGTCAATTACTGTCATGAATTTATGAAATGCTGCAAGAAATTCATATGGTTTTCATGGTATTAGCCTACAGTATGTTGACTAATTTTGACAGTTGAACAGACTATTGTGCATATGATGATTTACACAGTGAAATCATGCTGACATGTTTTGGAGAGAGCAACCATTAGACTGAGAATCAACTAATCAGCTTAGATCAGCAAGATCTATTCATTTGGAAAATGTGCTAAATGTATGCTCATTATGTTAACTCTAGGGTACTTGTACATAACCATTTGCAAAGATGTACTAAGACACTTGAGACATGTACTAAGACATTTGCAATTTGATGAAATCAATGAGAAATGCCATTTGGTGTGAACATTTGCAAGGTGGTTTGGAGATTTGTCCATGTTATTTTGAGAATGTAATTTCTGTTTCAAGAATTGAGCCAAACCAACAGAGAAAAACTGTAATCTGAACTACACAGCAACAAAAACAACTACTTTATTCTAACTGGAGATTATCTCATTAATAACTAATCACTGATCAACTCCTTGATAATGAATCCATCAGTTGATTGATCCCTGGATAATTTTCTTCTTATTGCACATATTGCGCAATAATCTGATAACATCATCTGTTACTGTAATACTGACTGTGTAACTGTGTATATAATATAGCACTGACAGGGTATTTATATTTACTATAATATTTTTGAATATAGGACTATTTTATTATCTTTATTTTTATTTATATGTGAAACTGAACACTGTTGCAACAACAATTTGCAGTGTTGGATTTTAAAGGTTATTTCTGATTCTGATCATGTACATAAGTAAACCTCGAATGAAAAGTGGACAACTACTTATTATATGTAGTATAATTAAGATAGATAGATAGATAGATAGATAGATAGATAGATAGATAGATAGATAGATAGATAGATAGATAGATAGATAGATAGATAGATAGATAGATAGATAGATAGATAGATAAAAATATACTGCAAAAGGAACAGCTTTAACATTCTAGTGTCGCACTCCCACAGGTTTGCAGCGCCTCTGCTCATGGATGCTGCTCGAGTGGGTGGTGGTCTCGGCAAACACCGGACAACTCCGGGCCGCTTCGGGAGCGCATGCGCCGTTGCGTCAAATTGCTGCATCTCTCCTGGTTCGTCTGAGCCGAGGTCCGTGTGTCAAGGCAGCGACATTACAGACACGTAGCTTTCAACATAAATCATCCTGAACGATGGTTTTACTGAAAGCAGATTTACATGTTATAAAGTTCACGTGGAAGACTTAATAATATATATAGGTTCAATTTAATATAAATAATAGTTAACATCACAAGTCTCCACCCTGCCTGCAACACCACACCCCCTAAGGTTTTATAACCCAGCCCTCAAACCTTTGACCTCCGGTTTTCCCTCCAAAAAATTCCTAGCAAACACACAGTGAGTGTACCAAACTTATTTCAGCTTTAAATTGCATAAATAATGTTTGGATGTTATTATATTGACTTGTTTTTCATCTTAGAACCTGTTTGCTGAATTGTGGATGCATTTATTAAGTTTAATCACAAGTACCTTCCTTTATTAGGCTATTATAATTTGTTTGATGTTGAAATTGGTAGTTTTTCTTTCTGCCATTGGTCAGTTTATAGATGTCGACGACAAAGGAGAGGCAAGCAAAGCACACAGATATACAAAGTGAGGTCTCTCATTTTATATGTTGTATTGATTTATAAATACTTTATTGGTGTAGGCTATTTATTGAACTTATTTGTGTAACACAGCTAATAGCCAACAGGTAAACATGTCACTGAAAACTGATCATCTGCAAGAGAGAGATAATTTGCAGCTCTGATATTTGTGGATTCAAATAGATTCAGGGTTAAAAACTAAATAAACGGTGGAGACAATGGTCAATCTCCATAATAGTTTGTGCTGTTGTTTGTTTTTATTGTTTTGTATGGACCTAATTGTGTCTGAAATAAAACTTAGACTATATTGAACAGCTGTCAATAATATTGCATCTGAAGTATTTTTTTTAACTTAAAGAATAGATTTAACTTTTTTGTCGTTTAACTTGTTTCCCTCTCCCAATATTTTTCCGAGAGGTCGGCTTTTATTTTGAAACGTCGACCGGATGTGCCCTCGCTGTGCGCGCGGCGGCAGCTTGACGCTCCGTCAGGTCGGCGGACGCTGCCGTGGAAACGACATAAATCCAGTCCACGCAGCTGGGTCGAGAGCAGGGCCCCAGATTTCCTCCTCACTTCAAAGGCTTTCGCTCCTCTTCCTCCGCCTCCTCCACCAACCATCCCTCCCTCCCTCCCTCCTTCAATCCACCCATCTATCCATCTATCCATCTCTCTATCTGTCTGTCCATCCATCCTTGCAGCGCTGGTCCTCGGAGCTGCGAACATGGACGAGCTGAAATGAGACGCGGAGCGACAGAGACGGAACCGAAAGAGGAGCCACAGAGATACAGGAGCGAAGAACAAGAAAGAGAAGAGGCAACAGCAGCAGGAGGAGAAGGAAGGAGAAGGAGAAGAAGTAAAGAGGAAGGTGAGTCTAGGTAAAGGTGGGCTGCTGCCTTTAAATCGGCTTGTGCATGTGACAGCGGACCAGTGTGTATGTGTGTGTATGTGTGTGTGTGCGGGTTACACATGCCTCCTCCTGCGGGAGCACGTACAGTACGAGGAGAGGGAGGGAGGGTGCGTTTGTTTTTGTTATTGCATCGCACACACAAATACATAGGCGACATTATAGGCTACACACAATGCATGAGCGTTTATGGTCGAGCCGAGCTGGGCTGCATGATTATTAATTAGAGCTCACTGCTCTGCAGCCGTGCACCGGAATCCAACCGATTATTTATTTATTTATTTAGGCTATTTATTTATTTTATTTTATTTTATTTTATTTATTCTGGTTCCGTGTCTCTCTCCGAAAAAACGTCGCCAGCTGGTTGTTGGATGTGTCACAGGATTTGGCAGCGCACGAGCCTGTTTGCGGCTCCGTGTCGACTCGACTAGAAAAAAAAAAAAAAAGAGCAGTGAGGCTCATAGAGGAAGGTGTGCAGGGGATTAATGGGATCTGTTCTGTCTCCACTGTCACGTTTTCCATGTGGACTTAGGGCACAGTGACGCTGATTATCTTTATCTTTACCTACACACGTTTGTTTTTGTGCAGATATTTAAAAAATCCTGCAGTCTATGGACATTTAAACGCATCATAATGGTCCTATAGATGTGAATTCCTATGGAGGAGGTGGAGCAGCAGCAGCAGGCCTCCTCCTCTTCCTCCTCTTCCTCCTCCTTCAGCCTCCACTGTGGGTTGAGTTTGAGTACCACTATGGCTCCTGTTGCTCCTGTAGCCTATATTGTTGCCTCCCTGATCACAGAGCTGATAGTGATCGTATCTGATTTCTTATCAATTGTCATTATAGCTTCTGTAGCTAAAACATCAACCTGGAAGTGGAGACACCTGAGTGATTGAGTTTGTTGGATTTGATCGCTCTGATTTTAGTCGATTACAATACAAGAGATTTAATCTGGAAACATTTCCATTTTTATGGAGTTTTTAAATATCAGGCATGGAGGAGCCTGAGAAAACACACCTGTGTGTTGCATTATGGGAAATGTAGGATGCAGCCTAATGTTTTTAGTGGTTGGCCACTTACGTCGAGGCTTCTTGTGCTTAAAGTTTTGGTTGCTCTTGGTTTAATCTAGTGCTGACATGAGTGTTAATTGATTGAACTACATATTGGTAAATTTTATTGATTTAGGTGGATCTTCATTTCTGATTATCATTAATTGATCAGTAAAGTGACATTAGGATATTTTGTTTTGACTTAAGCTCGTTTTTGGACACGTCACAGGCATCTTGTTAGGTATTTAATGTAAATATTTATAATCTCACCACAGCAGTTTGATGTACAAATGTTTTTTACACACAGCACTGACATTATAATTGTATAAACTTTACATTAGATGTCAATTCAAACTGTTCAGGAAGTGAAAATGCTTCAGCTGCTCTGTCATGAGCGAACGTTCCCCGGTCCAACTCTGTGAACAGCAACTGAGTCTTTTCAAGTCTAGACTCAAGCCTGAGCGAACAGTGATTAGATAATACGTTTCCTTTGTGTGTGTGTGTGCGTGTGTGTGTGTGCGTGTGTGTGCTGCTACAGTACAGAGTTGTATTCATAAGTGATGGTGCTCAGACAAGCTTGCACTGATGCCTTACATAAGCGAATCATCGAGGAAGGAGGGCGAAGAAAGCCAAACGCTAAGCAGGCATAAACACTCAAATAGGGACACAGCACAACACACATGGATGTAACTACACAACTACACACACACACACACATAGTTTTTGACTTCAGGGATTGAAGCAAAGACAAAAGAGAGGTGACTCTGTGCTGGTTGACAAAAGGCTGGTTCTCTGCCGGGGGCACAAAAGACAGTTTTCTGGTTTTCCAGCTCTTTTTTTTTTGTCCAAAACACAATTCCCATTTTTCCCAGAGGAATTTCTCGTTGGTTTTGTTTTTATGCTCCGACCCAAACCTTCAACAGAGCTTGAATACTGTTTTTTTTTTTTTTTTAAGTATATTTTTTCGGCTTTTTGCCTTTATTTGATAGTGATGACAGTAGAGATAGACAGGAAATGGGGAGGCAGAGAGAGGGGGAATGACACGCAGGAAAGGTCTGCCCGACGCGGGATTCGAACCGGGGACGCCTGCGGCGAGGACTGCAGCCTCTACATGGGGCGGCCGCTCTACCCACTGCGCCACGCACCGCCCCGAGCTTGAATACTGTTTTAATGGCTAAATACACTCAAATCAGATACAAACTAGCTAAGTTGACTTAGCTAGCAATAGGCCACCTGTAGCCTAGTCATTAATTTCACTGACATGCGTCCTGTAAATAATAATACTCTAATTTAATTAATGAGTTAATCATTTGGAAAACACATGTACTCACTGTGTTGCTACAGTACCTAATACTAATAGTTAAGATATAGGGCAGAGTTAGTTAGCTGTGGTAACAACTTAGCAAAACAAGTAACTCACTTGTGGTTTTTTACAGTGCATTTCTCATTAAACAAGGCCTACATGTTGATCATTTTATTTTAGAGTGGCTGATAGGTGGATTTAATATTTTAACCTTCATCTGACTCAGATTATTATTTTTTCTCAGGTTTCCGGTCATTATGCTAGGCTAAGATATTCACCTGCTGGAGTTAGGCCTATAGCTTCATAATAAAAGTGCAGCCAAGTTTGTTGTTGAAATATTGGACTTTTTTCCCCAAAAATGACTTGTATAGATGATAATTATACAAACAAAAAACAAACATGTTTATTTTCTCTTAGCTTGGCTCAAGTTAAAGTAACAAACGCAGAGAATAAATCATAGCCGTCTTTTTTTTCCTACTATGACAGTCAACATAAGTGAAAAGGAACAGAAAAAAACTTGAGAGAAATGCAGTTTTATCTGTGCTAAATAAATAGTCAACTTTAAAGCCGTAGTATCTGATGAGTGCATATATTCACTGTCTGGCCGATTCCCAATCCGGCATGTTTAGCAGTATCTGAGACATTTTGAACATCTGTATATACTATTGGTTGGTTGGTTGGTTTCCTTTGTCTGAACAGTCTGGAGTCCATGAGGAGAACTGTCGTTGTGTTTTTGTTCATGGTCCTTTTTCTTCTTCTTCTTCGTCTTCGTCTTCTTCAGAACAAAAATCAAACGCTCCTCAGTTTTTCTGTTCTGATGCAAGAGCATGTTGTGCAGCTGTCACCGGTCCGTCCTCTGGTGTAAACAAAACTTATTGCCTTTGTTCGGCCCTGATCACAAACATCAGTGACGACTGAAGCATCCGGACACTTTTGGGGGTTTTTTTTCTTCATTTTTTATTCTTGAGTTTTCAGTTTCATCACTCACTGACTAAAAAAAACATAACATTGTCCACTGTATAAGTTCAAACATGGATGGCAGCCAAACCTGAAAACAACCTCCCATTTGGATTCACTGTGTGTTTTTGTCCGCCGGGGTTTTTGTAAGATTTAAAGGTTTAAGGAGCTGTGAGCGTTTTCTCTCAGGATGATTTGGATTCCAGAGGTGAGCGTCATGTTTTCACAGGAATCTGTATCTAGCCTATCTGTGCAGGAGAAGCCTCCTCCTCCTCCTCCTCCTTCTCCTCCGAGTCCCCGGGTAGACGACGCATTATACGTTTTCCAGATGCATGTTCTTCTTTTCCAATGGACCTCTTTCTCCTCTGTGTCCCGGAGGAGCTTGTTCTGTTGCTGAACCTCCAGTCAGCTGCTTCCTCCTCCTCCTCCTCCTCCTCCACCAGATCTGGTCGGTTTTAAATGTTTCCAGGTGAAAGGAAGTTGGATTTTACTGTATTATTTAAACAGATCTCTTTGCCTTTTTTTTTTTGGCTGGGATTTTTGAACACATGTTGAGCGCATGATGGCTGATGGTTTGAATTAACTCTGAAGATGCACTGCAGCCTCCTCTCCGTGCACTCAAACTGAGTGATGTGGCCACTTAGAGATCCGCTCCGGGGCTATTCATAGTCTGAATAACCATCCGACACGTTGAATGGGATCTGTCTGTCATGACTCTAACCTACAGTATATTTCTCTCTGCCCCATTGAAGGCTGCTATAGGGATAGAAAAGATGGTTATGGTTAAAGCTGCTAAGTTTAGACTCTTGCTGAGATGAATGGGCTGAAAGCAGCAGATGGACGGACTGCACCGATCTTCAGTTTTTCCATCAGAGCGGCTTTAAAGGCACATTACAGAGTTTATTTCAGCTTTTAAGTTCAGGGACAAATTGATGTTTTGAACATTTGGAGATAGAAAGTGACTCCGGTCGAATCATCTATGTTTTTCCTGACTTTAAAGACGAGATAAGTTGAATTAAAACCAGATAGGAATGCACTTCCTGTCATATATATTGAGTGTCATGTGGTGTGAGGAATGTGAATGAGCTGCAGCAGGAACTATGTAGCTCCGTTGTGTTTTTGTGCACATTCAGGCCAACTTGTAAGTGTTCATCAGAAAATATAAGATTTAAAACAATGTAATGATGATTTTTATTTGCTCAGAGAGAAGTAGAGAAAAGCAGCAAGTCATAAATAGAGCAACCTGGTCATTTCTATCCCATGTATAAACTGTAAGCCTGCAGTTTTAAATTGATGAATAATTTTGTTCTTTGCATGATTAATTAGTAGATTAAAATCTGGTTGGTTTAAAGTGGAAGTGGAAATTGATTCTATTATTTGAACAAATCTCTGCCTCTGATCATTGCTCAATCAATCATGTTTAAATATGTCACGCAATGAAATTGTTAATGGTGTTTTTCAGTCATGTCATTTTATAGACTGAGGTTTAGTTTTATATAATAAACCATCTGTAAGCGCAGATTATGATGACGTAGATAGTATTGTAATGGGTCTGACGGTGATTGGCGGTTCAGCCTATAGGAACCTTTGTGTCTAGGTGTTTCCAACCGGAAGAGGAAAAACAGTTTTTGACTTGAATCATAGAGGCTAAGCCAATGCTTTAAACCAATGAGGCATTTTAACAGCAAAACATAATTGATGCGCTTTACTTTACCATGACGGATGAATGAAAGTCCACATGCATTTGAGCCACGATGCACAAAGTTCATTTATTTGACATCTAAGTTTGCAAAATCAGAGCATATAGTGCTGCACATCAGTCAGAAACTGTTTTTCCTCTTCCAGTTGGAAACACCTACCTAGACACAAAGGTTCCTATAGGCTAATTAATTAACTTAGTGTCGCGATCAACATTACATATTGCAAGTGATCAGATACGTACAAACAATCAGAGATTCTGCACGATCTGTCGGTGTTGGTCGTTTGATGCACTGTTCTCGTTGTTGTGGATGCCTCGACATCCCATTTGAGCAACATAGCTGTTAAACATTGAAAGAGATCAGAATCACATTTGAAACCACCTCCGTACGTACTGTGGCTAAGGTTTGTAAAAAAAAAAAAAGTGATTTTTGGCTGTTCAGACCTGTCAAAACATCAAACAAGATAGAATCTGGATATGCTAAATGCTGGAGTATGCTAGATATGATATGTTTAATCCGATTTGGAGTGGCAGTGTGAACAAGGCCATAGTGTAAATAAATCATCCTTATCCTCAACATGCACAGCTCCCTCCCTGGTGTTGGTGTTGTGATAGTCGAGTCTCATTCGGAGCAGAAAGGAAACATCACACAGATGTTTGAGAAACTGCTGATAAATCCCCTTAAACTGTCTCAGATAAACGAGAAGCCAACCAGAACCAGAACCAGAACCAGAACCAGAACCAGAACCAGAACCAGAACCAGAACCAGAACCAGAACCAGTCCTCGCTGAACGTTGTAGGAGATAAACGTCTGTAGAACAAATGGTTTCGTTTTCTCTGCTCCGACTCCATCTCTGTTTCTCTGAGTGGATATTGGTCTCAAACGCGTCGTCTCTGGCTGAGTTTACGTCACCGCTGCTCCACCTGGTCGTCCGACCTCGCCGTGGTAACCGGTGATGGTGATGGTGATGGTGATGGTGATGGTGATGGTGATGGTGATGATACAAAGTGCAAGCAAGGCCGCTCTGCTGACATGAGCGTGGGTGTGTTACAGTCTACAATGACACTGATCGGCTCAGTGTGTACCTTTTTTAATCTGCGGCTCAGTGTGTGTGTGTGTGTGTGTGTGTGTGTGACGTTAAAGCTGCTGAATGAGATTTAAACTTCACTCTTCTGCTCCTCACATTTTCATTGCTCGCCCTCGCCAGAGAGAGTCGGCCTTAGTCAGCGATTTTTTTTCTTTCTCCAGGCCCATTCATTCCTGTGGTGTGATCGATAAACGGCGTTCTGCCGTGGCGACGGTTGCTAAGGGCAGAGTTTGGGATGTTCACATGTGGACGGATGCTGCTGCTGGTTTTATCGATCCGACGCTGACCTCAAGCGTCAGTCTCTGGCCGCAAAGTGTGTGTGTGTGAGTGTTTAACTAGTGTGTGGAAACTTATTTCCGTAACTTGGCACCTTGTATTGATCGCTGCGGTCTTCTCTCCCGACAAGGAAGTAAAGGTATTAAGGCTCTTTTTGCACAGAGAATGGTGTTAACCATGTACTCTAAACAAAGAGTGGTTTTGAAGCTCAGAGCGAACTGCTGCACCGTCGCCATCTTGGCAGCAGCTGACTCTGCCCCCAACTTCCTGCTACTTAAAAAACTAGGCAAAACACAGGAGTGTGTGTGAAGCTTTTGAACGACAGCCAACCTGTCAGTCAAAATAGCCACACCCTCAATTGTACAGAACTTTGCACTTTTATAAACAGATGAGTTGTACAGAAATTCACCGTCTGTGTTGTCGTCATGAGGGAGGAAATTAGCTGTAGAGACCAAAACTGTTCTTGTATCAGACTGTGAACATGTGAATGAATTAGGACTGAACGATTAATTGCATTTGCAATTAAATCGCGATATGATAAAACGTGATTTTATAATCAATGTAGACTTATCTGTCAATGCTTTGTTACGTTGTCATGATTACAAGCTTAGTATTTTGTCTGTTGAATAACGGTAAGGAACTTCCAAAATAATCACATATTAAATCACAATATTTGTAAAAAAAAAAAAAAAAAATCGCAGTTAGATGAATTCTCCAAATTGTTTAGACCTTGAATAAATGTATGTAGTTTTAGTTGGTTGTTCAGACAGTGCAGTGGTCTGGGGCTTTTTTGTGTGGAGTTTGCAGCCATGGTTGTTCGTATAAGTACAAGATTTAAGATTTTGACATTTTAAAGGAGACATATTATTCCCCCTTTCCACAAATTAAAATAGTTCCCATGTGTCTTAAAGACATGCCTGTGACATGCTTTGGTCAAAATCCCCCAAGGATCGAACATCACAGCTCTTTTCATTCTCTCAAAACAGCCCTGTTCAGAACGGCTGGTTTCAGTGCCTGTCCCTTTAAATGCAAATGAACCACTGCTTGCCCCGCCCCTTCTACCGGTCCCAGGTAGGGGTGGGGTTATGCAAATTTGAAACCTAGTTACATCACTGGAAGACAACTGCGGGAACAGCTCATAAAACCACGTGGATTTTAACCTTGGGAGCCTGAAAATTACAGACTATTTTGTCAATTCTCACATTCTGGGGCTGGAAGGCAAGACAAACACCCAAATATATGTTAACTTGCCTTCCAAAAGTGACATTTCCATAATATGTCCCCTTTAATATATTCAGAAGTGATGGCTTGAACTATTGAACGTTGAATGTTATTTTCCTGATTACTCGACACCTTAATGAACAGTGTAGTCCATGAAACCGGAGGAAAATGGTGAAAAGGTTCCGTCATGATTTAGCACTTTTCCTCTGATGCAGCCGAGTCAAACCGTTAAATCAATAAACTGTGGATGTGATCATTAGTCACGGTCCAGACAGCGAGGAGACCGACGCGTCTGTGACCTGATCTGCACCAGACCAGAGATGTTTCAGCCTGACGTCAGGAAACAACACGTCACTTTGTTCCACAGTCGATCAGAGACGCGGCGAAGCTTCCTCTGGATTCACTTCCTGTGAGCGGAGAAGTCTGGGGGGGGGGGGGTCTAATCTGGAGCGGCCTCCTCTGTCACCGGCCCCTGATTAGTGATTCACACCGTTGTGTTTGTACATGAATATCTGAGTCTGTGCAGAGACGAGTTCTCAAACACAACATGTTGATAAGGAAAATCCCACGCTGCAGTCGGTCTGTGAAGCTGTCACACGGCGCTAAGTGACAGTGTCGCGCTGCCTCAAGGCAAGACACACAAACACACACACCAACACACACACCCTCTGGTTATTAATCCATTTAACAGGATGCCAGTATTTCAGTCATTTACATCCAGTTGAGTTCCTGTAAATCAACTTTTTATCTTTTTTTTTCAGACCTTTGAGAATCAGTTTGAGTCGTGTTTCGACTCTCAGGTGAGAAAACACATGAACCTTTGTGTTCACGCAGTAAAATTTCCCTCGACCTCGAGAATCAGTTATTCTGCTTTTTAAATCAGATTCGACCTCTGATGTTCACGGACGTCGGTCGTCCTCAGAAACAAACTGTGTGGCCGCTTCTCTGCAGCGAATGGATTTGGTTGAGCAGATCAAAGCCGGAGCGTGTGAACAGAGACGAACCAGAGTCTCCGTCTCACTGTCGGTCTCCTGCTCGTCCAGTTTAAACTGGGAGCAGAGAAACTGGGACACTGAGACGCATCACGTCCCAGCTTTGATGTGACCTGTCCTGCCGTCCACCAACCTCGCACCAGTGGACCCAGTTTGCTTTCTCTCTATGTGTGTCTGTGTGTGTGTGTGTGTGGTCACATGGTTTTTGCCGGATGACTTGTTGCAATCGTGCTGAGGCCGACACATTTAATTGTGAGAGACGGGGTCACAGAGGGGCACGAGGACGGTTCTCACCACACACACACACACACACACACACCAGGGGCCTGAATGCAGCACAGAAACATTGCATTCATTCTGTGGCTGACCTGTTTACCAACCACATTAGCAGAGGATAAAAGAAGGTGGAGCAGGAGCGAACATGACGGTCGCTGCTCTTTTAGTGCAGATGTTCAATACCCAAAACATCAATTGACCCATTTAATGAAATAAAACACATGTTTTAACTAAAGTACACATTTTTATCATCTTTTTCTCCATGATAATAGAGTTATACATCCTCAGGGAAAGTGAGCGATGCCTCGTTTCTTCCTTCTGACCTGTGAAGTATCACTGAGGTCAGTGGATGTTACTATGAATATCTGTGTAATACAGATAATACAGTCCTGAATGCTGTTGGACTCTATCTGATATTTAAAAAAAAAAGTAATTTCAGGCATTTATCAGCTACTATTACACTCAAAAGCACCATTTTTATGAACCTATAGACTTTGACCTCTTTCAGTCACTGAGGCAATCGTCTTCATCAGTACAGGTTCGTTACAAAGAGATTCAAGATACTTATGGAAGCTGATATATAAAGTACTTTGTTTATTATGTGATAAGTTTTAAAAGGTGAATTTGAGAAATAATGTAGACATTAAGAAAACCTCCTCAGACCTAAATTCTTAAAAAAAAGAAAAGAATGTGTCATAAAGTAAAAGCTATGCTAAGCTAGCTATGCTTCGTCCATCCCCTTTTCAGGCCAGGGGCCTCATTTATCATTGTGGATACACGCTTTTTTACACGCTCTTTCCCCCATTTTGTGCGTACGCACTTTTCTCCGCCTAATTTGGGATCTATCAAACCAAAACTTGTCGGGAGTAAGAGCAAAAATTTACGACCAGTCCGACCATGGCGTACCGGCATTTACATGCTTTTTGAAGAACAGGAGGAATTGGCGACGCCGCTGCAGAGTCAGAGAACTGCAGTATGCGAGGGAGAGAGGAGCGCGGACACTGTTTGAAGTAGCAAGTGGTGGTGATCATGACCCCCCCCCCCCCCACCACCACCACCACCACCACCACCACCGCACACGTGTTGACGTCGGCACTTTACATGAAAAGCACAGCGACTCAGATTTTTCCCCTGTGCATTTACACTAGTTTGCTCCTAAATACTGGCTTTATAAAACGAATTTCGTTTTCTTTTGATATCATATTGATATTTCCCCCTGCATGTAGGCTACACCTCTTCCACAACCCGTCTGTCCAGTCTGGAAAATAATTTCTGCGACGTGCGTGTGTTACGTAGCCAGACTGGACACACACAAGCAAGCAGCAAGCCCAATAATGTCGGCGCAAATCAAAGCAAATGAGAAAACATGATCGATATTTTTTGTGTGAATAATATTTATTGTATTTAACAAAAATGGGTGCTGCCCAACATCATTTTAGGAAAAGTCACAGACTGGTGGACTTCAATGTTTTTTTTTAAATATATAGCTATGCACAAATGAAAATCAAAGTCTTCCAGTGAACGGAAGTTGGGGGTTAGTGGAAAGGGGTGCAAAGTACTGACTGGCAGTGGAAACCCTGCTTTAAATTATTATGACATGATCTAAAATAAGGGGCAGAATAAATATGATTATTCTTCTTTCTGTTCTGTTTCATTTAGATTTGGGAGTTTTTTGTATTTATTGAAGCCTTTCAATGCAAGATGATGTTTCTGACTGATATTGCCGTGTTACCGTGTATCTCGCTTTCAGAGAAATTCCGCTTCTTTCTCCGCTCTCCGTCCGTCTGTTGTCTTCACCGTCTTCCACTGACGTCATTCCACACGTTTCCAGAGTGCACATGGCTACTTAATATGCACGTAACTGATTTGCATTGACCACATATGGTTGTGTGGGGCCGTTTAGGGGGCTGGGTATGAGGCGTGTTCTCATCCACGCTTTTCTCAGGTCCGGTGTGATCTATCAAGGGAAATACCGTGCAGCCGTGTGTACGCGGAGTTTGATAGATCTGAAAAGAGTGTATATTTTTTGGTCGTACGCACATTTTGCCTTTCCGTCGTACTGAAAATTTAAGAGGACTTTTACACGCTCTTTGATAAATGAGGCCCCAGGTATTGTTGTTTTCTAATGGTGCTGTTGATGTGTTGGTGTTTGTTGCGGTCTTGTTGAGTTGTGTCTGTGGTCTGGTTTGAAATAAACTAAATTAAAAAATAATTATAATTATAAAAAAAGTTCATGGATCACCTGCTGATATATCAGACTCCCAGATGAACTAGAACCAACACAAAGGGAATTTGGTTTAATATGTAAAACATGAGCTGCAACAAGAAGAAAAATCAGCTTTAACTCCAGTTTTATGGTCGAAAAAACCCATAACAGACTCTTATTTACCCACACAGATCTTAATCTCACTTGAAGAGGCTTGTTCACGTTGACGGTGTTTCCCTGACTTTAAATAATTGAGCAGCTTTAACCTTTGCTCAGAGTTGGTGATGAACCCCGTGATGACACTAAGCAGATAAAAGACAAATACCACTAATGAACTACAAATACACTTTGACTGTCAGGAAGGAGATGAATGTCGTTGTGCCTTTGGCCATTTTTTTTTTTTTGTCTCACATGTTTTATTCACCATTAAAGTGGCTGTTTCATAACACTTCATCTGCATTCACACACACACAACCACACTAACATATCCAGTACAGACAATGCAGTGCAATGCAGATCTGTCTGTCTTTTCAGTGATCACTTCATTATCCGGCCAAAAAAAAAAAAAATGAAAATGCATCCAGAGAAACCATGACAACGACTCTACAGAGTCGCTGCAGCTCCTTCAGAAAAAAAAGCTAGAGAGAGGAAGCAGGAGGCTGCGTTTTGCATAATTTGTTTTTTAGGGAGGATTAGCAAGAAAGGTGGGGTTGATGGAGGGAGAGAGGGAGAGGGGGAGAGAGGGAGAGAGGGAGAGGGCGCCATCATAATTATGATCATTTTGTACAATGGCTCCTCACCCAAGAGCATCAACAAATACAGACATCAAAGAGGGAGAGGGGGAGGCAGGGAGGGGGCACGAGGGGATACGGGGAGTTTAGGATGGAGGAAGAGAGGAGGAGAAAGGAGGACAGGAGGAGGAGGGAGGCGAGGGTAGGGGTTTTTTTTTGGGGGGGGGGGTTGGGGTTAAAATGAAGCTGTAACTGGAATCATCAATGATCGCCCTCCTCGGTCGGGTTCGAGCAACATCAAACAAAAGCTGCTGGTTTTTTTTTTGGGTTTTTTTTGGCGACATCAAACGCAACACGGCTGCTGTTTCAGTCATTTAGATTTCCACGCGGCGCAGAACTCGTCACAATCACTTCTCATTTTCTGCTTTTGTTCTGCTTCCCCGCTCTCTCATGGCTGTTTTTTTTTTTCTTTTTTTTGTGAGTGTGAGCTGACATTTGGCGCACGACCAAGTGGAGAGAGCTTCCCGGGCCCGCAGAGCAAAACCAGAGTAATCCCGACTCAGAATAAAACATTAGCTCTTTGTCACAGTGTTGGCTCACTTTGCTGTTTTCAGAGCCGTGTGCTCTGTGCTGACTGTCAGTCAGGCCGGGGTTTACAGGCCTCGCTGTTACATTACACGCATCTCAAACCGGTTGTTATTAACGCCGCGTGGTGCCAGAGAAAGGGAACAGAGATGCAGAAATTGTCAGTCGTAATAAAATACCTTTTTGTGAACAGTTTTTCCACGGCTTGTTACCGATTCTGTGTTTTTCTGCGTTTGCAAAATCCAGTGAAATCTATGAGAGCGAAAGTAAATCATCAGTAGCCTACACAATATTTTGCTTTTAAAGGATTCAAATGTTAAAATTTTGAGCCGTAAGCCTGAGTTATAAACTGCAGGTGCATGGCTTAAAGGTTATAGAAGAGGTAGGATCTCATGAAAGACTTGTTCTAGGGGCATTGTGGGTAATGAATGACCTGTGTTTTGCATATTCAACCATTCAACCATCAGCCAACACTTTAAAGGAGTTGTATCTCGTTCTCTCTGCTTAAGTGTTTAAAAGTTTCTGGAAAAGTCTGAAGTGTTTTGAGGTTCAAGGATTTCACTTTAAATTTACAAAGCACGTTGTACAAAAAATAACACAGAGCTGCAACTCGAATAGCTTTCTTAAAATCATAACTTTAATATTAACACTATTTTTCACGATCTTAGTTTTTAAAATCCCTCTTATTTCTTCTGCACATTATTTCACCGCCACGCGCTTTGTTCATGAACAAAGCGAACTAATGAGAGATGAGTAATGATAAATGACGGTCTACTTTTAAGCTTTTGTGCAACACAATGCCTCAATCTGCAGCAGGTGTCAAAGCACGTTCAATAAAACCTTCTATTACGGCGCCGTTGTGCTGCCGCCTTTAATTCATTTACATTAGCGAGTGACCTGATAACCCGCGTAATTATAGGTTCTCCTTCCAGCGTTATTCAGATCATCCATAAGCTTTGATTCGCCATTCACACATGAGCTGCGCTGCGTGTGCTAATTAGCTTGCATGTTTTACACGGTAGTGCACCATCAGAACATAAGAGAGAGAGAGCGCAGGACAAATTATATCACCTTCACAGCAATCATTTATGTTAATGTGATGAAAATGAACTCAATGATTTGGTGCTTCAGTCTTCTTGCACTGCATAATGACCACAATATTTGTAATTTACTTGCCATACTATATTTGATATCTTTTTAATATGCAGTTATGCAAAAATAGTAGCCTATATTGCTATAGGGTAGGCAAGACAGCATTTGCAGTGTAAAACTTTATTTAGCACAGATAGCAATTTTGCCGATTTAGCTAAATTGAGGGGTTTTCTTTGCCCTTGAATCTGTGCGTTATAATTGGATCTGATTTATCTTCAAGCCCAAGCTTATTATTTGTTGCAGTACATGAGTTGGCTAATTACATATAAGCCAGCAATAATAGGCTTCAATATATTCTAGATTATTTTAATTTTATTTCTACTATATTATACATATTTATCAAAGAATTAAATCTAATTTATCATTCATGGTACTTGAATAACTAGGAAGTAGCTACTTTAGGCAACTAACACGTGTAAGGTTGCTAGCAAGCTGGATTTAGCATCAGATCATGGGGACCTCCTCTTCTTTAATAGGCTAAATTTAACTTTGTGTCATATATATTTTCATAGTTAGATCTCATGTGTCCACAAATACAAGTTATTTCAGCTTTGAAGGCTGTTGCAGTAGAAAAAAGAATAGCTAAATGGGCGGTTAGTTTTATTAATACTGCTTGCAAGCCAGCGTTGTCATGTAAAATCTTGGATCTAATTTTTGAAATGTCAGTATTAGTTTAGTTTTCAGGTTTATATTTAATTCTACAGATTACATCCAGGGAAGCTCTGTGCAGCACATCTTTAAGCTGCACATTGCTCCTTCGAGGGTATATAGGCTTTTATAAATGCTATAGCGTGTCACATTAGCTTTCATGCTCATTTGTGATAACAGTGTACAGCACCAGCGAGCTGTTGCATTAGCGGGGGGTATAACTCGGTCGCTCATGCAGTATATCGTCTAATTATATTATCATAAAGAATCAGCACTTGTCATTTCCGTTAGTTACTGTCGAAAGCTAATTAGCTGTGATTATTCGGGTCCCTCCTATGGAGCAGAAGAGGAGATGAGTGGAGCCGGGTGGAGGGTGGGGTGCTAACCTTTCTCACAACAGACTGAGGCAGACTTAGCGCGGTGTAGCACAGTAGGAGAGGTGTGTCTGAGTGTGTGTGTGTCCATGATTATGTGTATGCACGTGTGTGCTTAAGTATGTGGTCGAGCAGACGGTGCAGTAATAGCATTAGGCCGACCGCCTGCAGGAATGATGAGTTTGGTGAAGGACGGTAATTAATACTGTCTTCCACAAATGCACACTCCCCATATATGAGACAATTCATGTGTATTGTCAGAAATGATTTGCCCTCCGTGTAATTATATGCACCCAAAATGCATTAAATATTGTACAAAGTAGGTCACTGCTTTTGCTTTTTCAGACCAGAGTTTGAAACCAGACAGTCTTTTAGTGTGCTCCCCGGGGAGATGTTTGGGTGCACCAGCCAAACTGGGTGGGGAGTGTGGGTGGGAGGGGGGGTTGATGTGATGTTTGGTCCAACATCTCGGCACCTCCTCACAAGCAGGCTGCACTTAGCTTCGGATCAGAAGGATAAAGTCTTATCTGATTACAGCTGTAATTATGCACAGAGCCATCCAAACACAAGGCGGAGGAGGAGAAAGAAGAGGAGGAGGGAGGTGTGGTGTCTAATAGAGAAGTGTGTCAAAGAGCTGTGACCAATAGGTGAACTTTGAACCGCCTCCCTTAGTCCTGTCATGGTGTAACCTACCTGTAAGTGGGTGTCACGGTGCCCTTGTGGTTGGGAAAGTTGCAGCTGAGACACTGAAAAACTAAACTCGCTAAACTGTGCCTCTTATAACACAAACGCACAAAATTCAGGGATCTGTACCTCTTTAATTTTACTTCATAGTGTTTTATGGAACATTATAAATAGGGCTGTATTATCCAGAAACTACAAAACAACAATGCTGCATTGAATTTACATTTCCTTGTTTTACCCAATACATTTAAATTGCCTGAAAAACCTGTTAGAGGAGTGTTGAGTCATTAATTTCAGTAGAAGGACTTTGTGTTTTCTCATTTTTGTACTTGCAGATGGTATGAACAAATATGCTGTTTGTCTTATTTTACTACAGTCTGTGAGATAAAATGCAAGCAACATCTGAAAGTCGACTGAAATCATATTTAATGCTGATGAATTGTTCTGATGTGTTAAGCCCACCTGATGTCAATGTGATGTGGGTTTTCTTCTCTCTAGAGATGCTCTAGTCTAGATGCTGTTTGTCTCATTTTACAGCCTTCATGTTAAGCTAAGTAAACCAGCTGCTAGCCATAACTTCATATCTAATGGACAGACATGAGTGGTATCTAATTTAAATTTTGGACAAAAGTGTGTTTCCAAAAGTATATTCCTTTTAAGAATACAGAAACCAGCAGCTAGCTAAAACAATTTAAAAATTTAAATCTAAGTTAAAGGCAAGCCATCTTTATTTATATAGCGCATTTCATACCAAGGCAACTTAATGTGCTTTACATAAAGACATAACATTTAAAAAGAACAGCATAAAACAGCATAAAACAAACATTTTTTTAAAGATAAAAAAAATCGTGAACATAGAGTTAAAAGCAAGAAAAAAAAGTAGAAGAAACAAAATAGATAAAGTTTTTTAAAAAGAGCGCAGCCATAAGCACATGAAAAGAGAAATGTTTCCTATTTTACTTGACACAGACAATAGATTTCATAACATTTATTTGATAAATAAAGTTTTCCTTCACCTTATCTTTCCAGACGCTAGCGCAAAGCAGCTAACAGTTTCTGACAGGGTAACTCAGGCGACAGCGACTATTTCATCTTGTCATGAATGTTTGATCTGAAGTGAGACTCCCGGAGTTTAACTTCCCGAACTGTTGGACAACTTCCTGCGTTTTTTTTTTTCTTTTTGTTTTTTTTGCTATTTCAGTTCTGACTGCGCCCCACCACACTCTTTCCTGTCTTGTATATCAGTGCAGGTGTCAAGACTGTGTAATAAATCCTCCGGAGACCTACTTACTGTAGAGTTTAAAACGTCCTGCTTTTCGTTTTCACACGGTTGTCCATCCATCTCTCTCTCTCTCTCTCTCTTTCTTTCTCTCCCTCTCTCCTTCCTTTATCTCTTTACTGTCTCTCTCTCTCTCTGTCTCTCCCTGTCTCCCCATCTCTTCTCTTCTCTCCGTCTCTTTCATACTATTTTCGGAGTCGCGCCGAGTTCCACTTTTGAGCAGCGGAGCGGATTCCTCAGTGCGTTGCCATAGTGACGTTCCCATGGCTCCACGACACACTTTTTTTTCCTCTTTTTTTTCCCTTTCTTTTTTTTTTTTTTCCTTTTGCTCCACTCGTCTTCCTTCTTGTCATCTTGTTAATTTTCTCCCTCCCTTGGTGGTGTCCTCAAAACGTCTTCAAATACCTTTAAATAGTGAAAACGGCCTGAATCACATCACTATCGATTCAACTCACTTCTTTCTTTTGTTTTGTTTCGTTATGAGAGGCCTAACGAGGCACAGTGGTGCTAATTGCTAACAGGTGCGAGCTAATGTGCTCACAATGACAATGTGAAAACCTCATTAGTGGCTAATATTTATAATGATCACAGTCTTAATTTAGCATATTAGCATGCTAGCATTTACTTCCAGGGCTCCAGACTGTCCCTACTGTAAATTTGCCCCTAAAATTTGAGACGGTGCAAGTAGGCTATATATTTCTACTTGCACATGTGCAACCTCTTTTTTTTAACACTGGTGAAACATGGACGACTTAAAGAATCTGGAGTCTGTCAGGTGGCAGGCCAAATGTGTGTGAGGATCTTGAATGAAAAGGAAATGGGAATATTTGCTTTGCAAGTTGATTTACGCCTCTAACTTTTCTGCTTGTGCTCCTAAAATTAATTAAGTTAGGGGCTAACAAACATGGCTACCCTCAGAACTAGAGCATGGCTGCCCAGAGCTCTGGCATATTGGTTTTGCTTGACACCACTGCTTCTTTTATGACTTATTTTATTATCAAAATGGTCATAACTGACATTATAAAATATTGCATTAATTAGAAAAAGGGCATCATGAATTATTCTGCATGGATCACTCATGTCAGTGCGGAGATGGCTCTAAGCTATCAGGTTGGAAAATTATTATCACACCTGAACATTTGTCGCTTAACGTAGCCTACAATAAATTATTCTAGAAAGTAAAATAATATTTATTTATTTTTCCTTAGTTGTAATCACAGAGAGTTTGTGGCACATTTGTATAATTGTAGTTGCGTATGGTTTTTGTTTTGTGGGATCTGCCTGGGGACCACAGATGTGAATTAGCATTTTTGCTACAAACCGACATGTTTGCATTGTGTATTTTTGCACTGATTTCCATTAACATGCATTGTCCCTGTCAAATAAATTAGTTATGCTCTTTATTTAATAATTACATTTAATAGCTATCAAGTCGCTTCCTTCCCTCTCTCTTTTATAAAGAAGTAGCATTTCCAAACACTGAAACTGAGTTTGTATGAACAGGATGTTCTCTGCACTGCATCATTAACAGTTCTCCATTGGATCCGGAGAGACATGTGAGACAGGACTGACATGAAGGTGATAAATTATGCTAAATTATGAGCACTGTGGAGAGCACATGTTATTAAACCAGGATCATCTCATTGACTTTTCTCTGTGTAAAGCAGCTTTTCTATCCAGTATCATGTTACTGTCCAGGGTTTATTATATTAAACCACAGAACATGAAATGAACATTTGCCCACAGTCCTTTTGTTTGCAGTGTGAGGCTGACGTGACTTCACCCTGCAACTGACCTGAATGAGGCCGTGTGAAGAGACTGAAGTGCCTCTGGGTCAAAATGCAGTCAGGGCGTGTGTGTGTGTGTGTGTTTGAGTGTTTTTGAGAGGTGTGTGTGTCAGAGAAAGGGGAGGAACCGCATCATTTCGTGCATGTCAACCTACATCATGAACTCCAGACTAAGTGGCCTCAACATCTCACCAATATCACACACACACACACAGACATACATACTCATACACACACTCCTATGAGCACACTGATGATGGGGGAATACCCACTCAGCGATGGACGCCGGGGAGTCGGAGGAAGAGATATTCACCCGTGCTGATTTATTAATGAAACCGGGCAGATATGGAGTGAAGGTCTAGAGCGAGAGAATATTGGCAGGAGATTGGGGGAGGGGAGGAAGGGGAGGGAAAGGGAGGGGAGGGGTCGGACAGATGAGACGAATAGGAGATGAAGAGCAGCTATTGAGGCGGCGATGGAGGATGAGGAGTGTCTATGTATTATTAAACAGCCGTGGTGTTAGATTATTTACAACAGCTGGAGGAGGAGGAGGAGGGGGTCGATATTGGCTCGCACACACATACACATACACACAAAGCTCGATCGCACTCTTAAGACACAATCTGAGGTGGTTTGTGTAATTGGATGTCAGAAGCGATTAGAGGGAGGACGGGCAGGAGAGCGTGCGAGAGAGACGTAAAGAGGACAAACTAGTCACTTTTTATTGAAGTTGGCGTGTGTGGTTCAGTGTGCACAAACAAATTAAGGAGCACATGAATACACACGCACACAAAAACAGTCAATGGTGCACGCAGGTGTAAAGGTATCTCTTTTATTATTAAGATCCAGACACACACAGAGTTCTTGTGTTTTTGTTTACCTCCTTTATCTCGACCCAGAAATATTACTTTCTGCCAATGATTATAGTGTATTAAAAGCGTGGGAGAGTGTGAGAACAGTGTGTTTCCAGAGCACTGACCTGCAACACACACACACACACACACACTAACAGGGAAGTCGCACATATTCTTAATTGTGAGACAGACACACGTGCCACATGCACACACTCACTCACACTTTAAATCACGGCCCAAAAATAACAAGCGTGTCCCACATAGAGAGTCGAGTCTGAACTGAGGAGCTGAGCAGCTTCCTCTCACGTGTTCAACTCTCACTCACTTTCATCCAACTTCTGTGTGTGTCTGTGTGTGATATGATTTACCCCAGAGATCATAGGAAATTTAATGTCTACAGTTAAAATCTATTTTTATGTCATTTTATTAGGTCGTGATTTGACGATCACTGTAGAGAAGCTGTTTTTTGCCAATTTCTACAACCTGTAAAATATCTTGAAATACTTTACATAAGCCAAAAATATAACATTTAAAACCCCATAACTGCTCTCTTAAAACCAACACAACTCAAAGGTTGTGTAGATAAAATACCAGAGTTGCACACTGAACACAAAACTTGTGCACTTTAACCCATAAGATGTAATTCCCAACCCATATTTTGATAATTAAAGTGCACATTTTACCAATAATGGTGCACTTAAATGGGACATATTATGGAAATATCACTTTTTGAAGGCTCTTTAACTTATATTTGGGCCCCCAAAATGTGAGAATTGACAAAAATGTGCAGGCTCCCAGGTTGAGATCCATGTGCTTTTACGAGCTGTTCCCTCACCCCTACCTGGGACCGGTAGAAGGGGGCCGGGCAAGCAGCGGTTCATTTGCATTTAAAGGGACAGGCACTAAAACCAGCCATTCTGAACAGGGCTGTTTTGAGAGGATGAGAAGAGCTGTGATGTTTGATCTTTGGGGTATTTTGACCAAAGCATGTCACAGATATGTCTTTAAGACACCTGGGAACTATTTTAATTTGTGGAAAGGGGGCAGAATATGTCTCCTTTAAATCTATAATATGCACTATAAAAAACAAGGTGCACACCTAAACCTAAACATTGCATCCTAAACACAAAAAATATGCACTTTAACTGATAAATTCTTCATTTAATCAATAAAATAGCAGAATGAAACCTGAACATCTCATCCAGAAGTTGCACATCTCACACTAAAAGTAACTTTTTCTCCAACCTAAAAAGTTGTACATTTTATCCCTGAGGTTGCACAAAGATGATGAACTCATCTCATATAATACATCAGACTGGATCTATATGTTGCTAGCTCTTCCCCTGTGGTGTCAAACACTGATGTCTGTTCTTCTCTTCACTCATCTTCTGCCTCTTTTCTTTGTCCTCCTCCGTCTCTCTCTCTCTATCCGTCCCTTGTGGTCTCTTTTGGCTACAGTTGTGGCTCGTTAGCACCGTTTAGAAACCTCTTTCCGGCTCATTTGGCTCTTGGCTCGTCCCAGCCGCATTGACATTAAGCAGCGTGATGAGCGACTGCGCCCCACGGCGGACATGACACTGTCATCACCATCAGGACTCGCAGCTGAACACCAGCTTGTTTTTTTTCTTTCTTTCTTTTCATTCCTCCTCTTTCTCTCTTAACTGTCAGTGTGAAGCCGTAACGGCGCTAATGCTCTTATTTCCCACAGGGAGTTGAAATAATGAGCCACAGAAAGTGTGAATAAACTCTGCAGAGTTCAGTCCTGCAGCTTTGGAGACGTCAGAACATGTTTTCGGATGAAATTGTATTTTATTTTTTTTTTAAAGAAAGAAAACCTTCAGGTATTGATCACCTCTGTTGTCTCCTCTCCTCAGGTGTGTAGTCCAGCATGCCGTTGGTGAAGAGGAACATCGAGCCCAGGCACCTGTGCCGTGGAGCTCTGCCTGATGGGGTGACCAGTGAGCTGGAGTGTGTCACCAACAGCACCCTGGCAGCCATCATCAAACAGCTGGGCAGTCTGAGTGAGTATAGCACACATACTGTATTGTTCTTTATTTTGCTTTAAATTGTATAATGTATGGATGTGTAAACTAAAGGGAGAAGATTTTGTTCAGGTGCCTTTGCTACAGGGGCCAAATGCAGCTTCTACTGTGCTGCACAAAAGAGCAAACGGCCAAGCTAGTGTGTATTATTGTTATAGGTTTGCTAACTGACTGTTATTTTCCAACTTCATTTTTTTTTACTTCACAAAATGATAGGCCAAAAGCCAGTGGGCAAATACAGAGAATCTCCGACTGACAAAAGTATAAAACATTAGCAGCTAACGCATTTGTTAGAGCAGTTAACCAGCTGATCACCAACAAGTATTTACCTCTACAGATTAGTTTCTCTGTTCCACTTTCTGGTGCTGTGACCCGGCCTTAAGAGGTTAAACAGCCATGCCAGAGATAGTGAAGCAGAGTGGGGATTTCAGCTAACTGCTTACAGGCGCATGCTAACGTGCTCAGAGTGACAATTCCACTTTCTGATGATTAGTGGATAATTGTTTGTTTTTTTAAAAAGGGAACTGCCTTAGTTTAGCATATTAGCATGCTAATATTGGCAAGCCACGTAGGTCAACAAACATGGCTGCCGAGAGCTACACTAACAAAGATGAATACCAGCAGAGCAATGCTGCGTTCAAGACAACTCGCAACTTGTGTTTTCCGAGTTTCGAGTTGTGAAAAATGAATTGAACGGCTTTAAACTCGTAAATTACAGGTTGGAAATTGGGGTATCATCTCAGAGGTCCGATTTTCCAACTTGACGTTAGTGACAGCAACGAAACATGGCGGCCCTCGTTGTTTAAAGTAAGAATGGAATTGTAACAAAAGTTATTTGTTGATGTTTTCACACATTTTCATCTATACTAGAACAACAAACATGGCCGCCAAGAGAGCTATGCTAATGGACAAGGATACCCGGAGAGCAAGAACAACAAATGTGGCAGAAAATACACATTTCCACTTAGCCATTATTATTTTAATTACCTGCACTGAACCAAAAAGGAAAGAAATGGCACAGTAGCTCACCAGATCACACAAAAGAGACAAACCTTTTGAATTTGCAATCACAACGACAGAGCTGAATTCAGACAGAGCGACTGTGTGAGCTGATCAGATGGGTATTCATCAGCATGAAGTGACAGAGGGTGTTAGCTAGAGAGAGAAAAAAATGTGTAAAAGGTTGAATTTCACTGGTACAATAACACAAACATGTTGCCAAAGCGCTCACTCTGTCTGTGACTCAGCTGTAAGAAGTGACCCGCAGCAGAAAACACTAGGACGATGAGTCAGGCTGCAGATGCACCTCAGTCCAGTGCATCCTTAATTTCACCTGACTATTATCACCACTACACGGCTCATAGGACACCTGTGACTCGTGTGTGTGTGTGTGTGTGTGTGTGTGTGTGTGTGTGTGTGAATGCTAATGTAGAGAGATCATGCAGGAAAGAGGTGGATGAGTGGGAATATGGACGAGGCCATTTAAATGTGATTAACAGTCAGAGGGTAAATTGAATTCAGCGACAGCTCAGCGCGAATGAGTGAGCGCTCTGCCTCTGCTCCATCTGTCATGTTTGTGGGCCGAGAGGACGAGAAAGACGGGAGAGAGCGGGTGTGTGTGTGTGTGTGTTTGGAAGGTGTTTATGTGTGTATGTGTGTGTGTTTCATGTGATTTTGAGGAGGCAGCACCATTGAAAAGGCTTCATGTCTGTATCCTGGTAAATAAATTGAAATGTTTCTCTAGCTCTGTCCTGCACACACGCACATAGACAGGACCTCTTCAGTATTCAGTCCGACAGGTGCTCTGCAGGAGGGAGCTGGTCCTGCTGTGACAGACAGAGGGAGGAGGAGGAGGAGGAGGAGGAGCGTCGCCTCCGTCTGACCTCCATCTCCATGAATTCCTCTCCATACGTCTCCGCTCTATTGTCGAGCTATTTTTAGCCTCTTGTTATTTGCTCCGTGTCACACCGGGAGAGCTGGAAGAAGTCATCATAATTTGTGCCGCCACATAAAAAAAAAAAAAACCCAGACTCCTGCTGCTGAACCTGCAGAGAGAGGCCTTTGATTTCCAGGAAAAAAAGAGGTTGTTCCTGTGGACAACAGACGTCTGCTCCACGCCTCTGTGATGTCATAATGGGTTTTTTTATTATTATTATTGACATTAAACCTGTGAATGTGGCAACACCAACAACCTCCTGCCTGTATCGGAATGAACGGATGACACCTGAACGTACCGTGTCTGGTTTAATTACTGTTTGCATCATTACATATAGGCTACACCTATATAATATGTGCAGTCCAGTGAATGATTGACAGTTTGTGCCGGTAACCATGGCAACACAGACACATAAGAGGACTTGAAGCTTCTTCTTTTTTTAAATGTACTTTAAAAAAAAAAATCTACTTTAGAGTTGAAAATGTGAGTTTAAGAATTGATAGTTGATCAATAGGAAAATGAATCTGCAACTGGTTTGATCATATTTTTTCCAAAAGTTTGAATGTTGATGTATTGATCTTCTTCAGTTTTGGGGACATAATCCTCTCAGTGTCTGTAGTAATAGTAGAAGTGAAAGTAAAAGTAAAAGTTATAAAAAAAACTGATTTATTGGATTTTTAAAGGAGGAAATGCACTGATTATATGTTTGTGAAGGAAAACACACAATAAAAACATGATGGTTAAAAAAGACCTGATTGTACCTGATAGAGGTGGGTGCAATTCATCGATGTGGCGATGCATGTGTGTTTGCATCGATTGATTAACATTGATGCTTTGCCGCAAGACCGGAACAAAAAACACGTAACCAGAATCTTAGCGCGCAGGCCGCCCGGACTAAATATTTTGTGTCCCGTAAAATACAAGTCCAATGTTAAAAAAAAAACTTGATATTTACTTAATGTGTAGTTTTAGAGGAACTGAGTTAATTGATAGGCTATTTATTTACAAATGTAGCCACAGATAAAGACAAAATCAATCTTGTATGGGAAAAAAGCGTTAAAAATTGCAATAATCAAAGAATCGTGGCACCAATAATTGAATCGACTCGACAATCGTTATAATCG